>NC_061512.1:1834893-1932379 GCF_022539505.1 Lolium rigidum | reverse complement strand
GCTCTCATATTACTATTACTAGCTGATGTGTTACTTTACTACTCGCTCTTATATCATCTGCTTCTTTCACATCACCCCTGTTGCTAGTGCTTTTCAGTGCGAGCTGAATTGACAACTCAGTTGTTAAGGCTTATAAGTATTCTTTACCTCCCCTTGTGTCGAATCAATAAATTTGGGTTTTACTTCCCTCGAAGACTATCGCGATCCCCTATACTTGTGGGTCATCATCCACCATACCTACCTACTACATGGTATTTTTCCGCCATTCCAAAGTAAATTGCTTGAGTGCTACCTTTAAACCATTCAAAATTTATCACCTCTTATTTGTGTCAATGTTTTATAGCTCATGAGGAATTACGTGGTGTTTTATCTTTCGATCTTGCCATTTACTTCGGACAGACTTTCACAATGGACTAGTGGCTTCATCCGCTTATCCAATAACTTTGCATAAAGAGCTGGCAAAGGGGTTCCCAGCCCCAATTAATTAACTTCATTAATAATTCTCTTCACATGTTTTGCTTCGATTCATCAGTAAGCAACTTAATTTTGCAAATAGACACTCCTCCATGGTATGTGAAAGGTTGGAAGGCACCCGAGGATTCGGTTAGCCATGGCTTGAGAAAGCAAAGGTTGGGAGGAGTGTCATCTAAATAAAACTAAAATAAAAAGGCACTCCTTCATGGTATGAGATTGTTGGCAGGCACCCGAAGGATTCGGTTAGCCATGGTTTGTGAAAGCAAGGTTGGAAGGAGTGCCACCCAAAAATAAAATACACTAAAATACATGTGTAAACAAAACAAAAGAGGGATGATCTACCACGGTGGTAGAAATAACGTCCTTCATGGGAGCCGCTCTTGAAAGTCTGGTTGATAAGGTAGTTAGAGTACCCACTACCATTAGTTGACAACAACAAACACTTCTCAAAACTTTACTTTTATACTCTCTTGATGTTTTCAAAATAAAAGCTCTAGCACAAATATAGCAATCGATGCTTTCCTCTTTGAAGGACCTTTCTTTTACTTTTATGTTGAGTCGGTTCACCTATCTCTCTCCACCTCAAGAAGCAAACACTTGTGTGAATTGTGCATTGATTCCTACATACTTGCATATTGCACTTGTTATATTACTTTACATTGACAATATCCATGAGATATACATGTTATAAGTTGAAAGCAACCGCTGAAACTTAATCTTCCTTTGTGTTGCTTCAATACCTTTACTTTGATTTATTGCTTTATGAGTTAACTCTTATGCAAGACTTATTGATGCTTGTCTTGAAGTACTATTCATGAAAAGTCTTTGCTCTATGATTCATTTGTTTACTCATGTCATTACCATTGTTTTGATCGCTGCATTCATTACATATGCTTACAATAGTATGATCAAGATTATGATGGCATGTCACTCCAGAAATTATCCTTGTTATCGTTTACCTACTCGAGGGCGAGTAGGAACTAAGATTGGGGATGCTTGATACGTCTCAAACGTATCTATAATTTCTTATGTTCCATGCTACATTATTGATGATATCTACATGTTTTATACACATTATATGTCGTATTTATGCATTTTCCGGCACTAACCTATTAACAAGATGCCGAAGAGCCGATTCTTTGTTTTCGCTGTTTTTGGTTTCGGAAATCCTAGTAAGGAAATATTCTCGGAATTGGACGAAATCAACGCCCCGGGGCCTATTTTGCCACGAAGCTTCCAGAAGACCGAAGAGAAGACGAAGTGGGGCCACGGGGCGCCGCCACACTAGGGCGGCGCGGCCCAAGGGGGGCCCTCGCGGCCCTAGCGTGTGGGGCCCCCGTGACTCTCCCGACTCCGCCCTTCCGCCTACTTAAAGTCTTCGTCGCGAAACCCTCTGTACCGAGAGCCACGATACGGAAAACCTTCCAGAGACGCCGCCGCCGCCAATCCCATCTCGGGGGATTCAGGAGATCGCCTCCGGCACCTCTGCCGGAGAGGGGATTCATCTCCCGGAGGACTCTACACCGCCATGGTCGCCTCCGGAGTGATGAGTGAGTAGTTCACCCCTGGACTATGGGTCCATAGCGGTAGCTAGATGGTCGTCTTCTCCTTATGTGCTTCATTGTTGGATCTTGTGAGCTGCCTAACATGATCAAGATCATCTATCCTGTAATACTATATGTTGTGTTTGTCGGGATCCGATGGATAGAGAATACTATGTTATGGTGATTATCAATCTATTACCTATGTGTTGTTTATGATCTTGCATGCTCTCCGTTATTAGTAGAGGCTGCGGCCAAGTTTTTGCTCTTAACTCCAAGAGGGAGTATTTATGCTCGATAGTGGGTTCATGCCTCCATTAAATCCGGGACGAGTGACGAAAAGTTCTAAGGTTGTGGATGTGCTTGTTGCCACTAGGGATAAAACATTGATGCTATGTCCAAGGATGTAGTTATTGATTACATTACGCACCATACTTAATGCAATTGTCCGTTGTTTGCAACTTAATACTTGGAAGGGGTTCGGATGATAACTCTGAAGGTGGACTTTTAGGCATAGATGCATGCTTGGATAGCGGTCTATGTACTTTGTCGTAATGCCCTGATTAAATCTCACTATATTTATCATATCATGTATGTGCATTGTTATGCCCTTTCTATTTGTCAATTGCCCGACTGTAATTTGTTCACCCAACATGCTTTTATCTTATGGGAGAGACACCTCTAGTGAACTGTGGACCCCGGTCCTATTCTTTACATCGCATACAATCTCATCGCAATACTTGTTTTTACTGTTTTACGCAAACAATCATCTTCCACACAATACAGTTAATCCTTTGTTACAGCAAGCCGGTGAGATTGACAACCTCACTGTTTCGTTGGGGCAAAGTACTTTGGTTGTGTTGTGCAGGTTCCACGTTGCACTAGTAGGAAAAGCCTCATCAGTGGCGCACGAAAATTTGATTCTGTGGCGCACGGGTGGTGCGCCACAGAAACGTCGCCACAAAAATAAGCTTTCTGTGGCGCACCTGGTCGTGCGCCACGAAATAAGGTTTCGTGGCGCACTTGTTCCTAGGTGCGCCACGAAAAGCGTGCGCCACGGAATTGCTTCTTAGTGCGCCACGGAATTTGCTTGTATTATACACGATTTTGTGCTGCTCGCTATACATATGCGGTTTATACACAGCAATACGGATACACAATACGGATACACGAGTTATATACGAGCAACATTCAGATATAATATAAATATCATGTACATTGCACGGATATAACATAGACATCATCATCACATTACTTAGAGCCCGATCGAGATACATATATAGTGGCAAGTGTCAAATGTTTTGCATACAACTCTTAATTCATACAAAATTCACAATTTCGAGATACAAAGTAGTCTTCATCCGGTTCCTCCTTTGCTCCGTCATCTCTACCCACCGGGCTCGCTTGCATCGGGGTCCTTCCATCCAGTTCCTACTATGATGAAAATGGAAGAAAGTGAGACCAACAAGTATCCGATGCACAAGAGAAATGGAATAAATGCCTCATACATTGTTGGTCAACACAAATATTAACATTCGGGGACGGTGTAAGTGAGACCAAGTCCGATGCACAAGAGATTGATATTTGTGCTATCTTACCAGGCTCACTTACGCCGCCCCGAGTGTACGGTGACCAAACATTTTAATCATCGGCATTTTGAAAATGTCAAAGCAAATGGAATGACAAAATGGAATAAGTGCCTCATACATTGTTGGTCAACACAAATATTAACATTTAGGGATGGTGTAAGCGAGGCCAGGTAGGATGCACAAGAGATTGATATTTGTGCTATCTTACCAGGCTCACTTACGCCACCCCCGAGTGTACGGTGACCAAACATTTTAATCATCGGCATTTTGAAAATCTCAAAGCAAATGGAATGACAAAATAGAATATGTGCCTCATACATTGTTGGTCAACACAAATACTTTGCAGAAGGGCCCCCTTTCCCCGGTCGGCGTTCGGTCAACGGGTGCTTGACGACACAACAACGCCGATCCGCATCTCCGGCGCGGAACCACGCCGGTCCCTCGCTGTCCGGTGAACGAGTCCTTGATGCAAAGACCGTGCCGGCCTGCCCAGCATTATGCCGGGCCGTGTTGCCGCGCTTCAAGCCGTGTGTCCCGCGCCGCCGCTTGTTCGCCTTCTTGCCCGGTGAACCAATAGGCTGATCGTTGGAATAAGGAAACCGATGACAGCCGGTCGCAAGATTAAATTGCGATCGGCCGTCATCGGCTTCCTTATTCCAACGATTAGTCTATTTGTTCACCGGGCAAGAAGGCGAAGAGTGCAGGCGCATGATCGACACGGCCCGAAGCGCGACAACGAGGTCGGCATGATGCTAGGGAGGCTGGCACCGTCTTGGCATTAAGGACTCGTTCACGTATCTGGACGGCGAGAGAAGAAAAGTGGTGCTACGCCGGAGAGGCATGTCGGCGTTGTTGTCTCATCAAGGACTCGTTCACGGAACGGCGGCCGGGAAAGGGGGCTCGTCTACAAAGTATATTGCGGCGTATAGGTGACCAAACATTCTAATCATCGGCACTAAAATGGAAGAAAGGCCAATGCAATTAAGAAGTAGCTAGTATGAACTAAATGGAATGCCTCATACTTTGTTGGTCGAAACAAATATGAACATCCCGGGATGGCGTAAGTGAGGCCGGGTAGGATGCACAAGAGATTGATATTTGTGCCATCACACCGGGCTCACTAGCGACACCCCGAGTGTACAGTTGACCGAACATTCTAATCATCGGCACTAAAATGGAAGAAAGAGCCAAGTGGTATCAACTAAACGGAATGCCTCATACTTTGTTGGTCGAAACAAATATTAACATCCAGGGATGGAGTAAGTGAGGTCAGGTAGGATGCACAAGATATTGATATTTGTGCCATCACACCAAGCCTCACTTGCTCCACCCCGAGTGTACGAGTGATCGACCAACCATCTAATCATCGACAAGTAAATCACTTGGGGTAATGTTAAAATGTTTGTCTCCATATTTGGGAGACATTTTTAATATTGGAGTCTAGCTAATGGAAATCAAGAACTAGTCTTGATCTCCAAATGGTGATTAGAGGGAATTTATTCATCTTAAGCAACATTAGGGACAAATGGGATCATGCAAGGGACTTGGGTCATTTGGATCATAAGGCATCAATTAAGGAGGCAACCAGGGACAAAGGGAAACATTTGATGATCCATTATCATAGGCAACAAAGCAGCAACTTTTTCCCCTCTAATCTAGCTAGAGTCCTTAAAAGAAATCCATCATAAGCATGGTCAAATACACATATATAGCATTTGGAGAGCAAACAAGCAGTAGCCATATCACTCAATCCAATAATATAGTAATTTGGATCATAAGGCATCAATTAAGGAGGCAACCAGGGACAAATTAAGGGAAACATTTGATGATCCATTATCATAGGGACATAAGTCAAGATGCTCAAACACACATAGCATGCATGGAGCAGATGCTCCAAAGGGATTATTCATCACTTGGTATATAGACCAAGTGATGCTGGCAAAAGAGAGGCCAATCAAGAACCAGTAAATCCGAGTAAGTGATAGATATGCCTAAACAAGCAACAACACATAGCATATCCCGGCTAACCGGATGAGACAAGTCTTGGTAGCCAACTGAATCACCTAGCACCACCTAGCCTTTTAAAACCATCGAAACAGTCCTTTTTCTTCAAAGGATACCACAGTGGCATTCATTTACATGATCCCCTACTGTGGATATCTCTATTTTCATCAAAGCCAACACAAGAAATAGAAATTTATCATTACTCAGTTGAGTTCAAAACAAAGCCTTTGCATCATTGGCTGAGCTAAGACATCAAGCTTCTGGCCAGGGAGCATTCTTTATTTCTAGGGAACTATATGAACTATATGCACATGATCCAGTAAGCATCCCCACTAATCAGAGCATTATAAGCATACCATAAGCTCACAAGAATCCATCAAGTAAATCATCAGGGGTCCAAAAAACTTGGGGTCCAGAAAACTAATCCCAACGAGAGAATTACTTGGGGTCCGGAAAACTAATCCCGGGCCAACCAAGAGCAACTATAAATATGTATGTATACAAGCCCACCAAGTAGCATTTCATGCATTTAAATTCCTATGAACCAGTTAACCTCACTCGAGCACAACAAGCATTTAAATGAACAGTAGCATCAAATTCCTATGAACCCATCAAGAAAATTGTTAACGAGTTAACCTCACTCGAGCACAACAAATGAACCAGATAGTAATAAGCCATCAAGATTAACAGTTAACCTCACTGAGCACAACAAATGAACCGAGTAGCATCAAATGAACCAACCGAGTAGCAATGCATCACTAGCAGCAATGCATCCAGAGCCAACAAATGAACCGGTAGCATCAAGATTAACGACTAAGCATCACTAGCAGCAATGCATCCGAGCCAACCGAGCGAGCATTTCGTCGAGCACGTTGTGCTCGCGGGGGAGGAAGAGGGAGGGGAGGGGAGGGAGCTTACCGACGATTTGGAGAGTTGTGGAGGAGCTCACCGACGACGACGGCAGGGGTGGAGGTCGCGGCGGCTCTTCCACCTTGACGCGGCGGCGGCTCCTCCACCTTGACGCCGCGCCGGCCCCTCCTCCTCCACGCCGCAGCGGCTTGTGCTGCTGGTGGCGGGGATGGGTGGAGCGTGGCGGCATCCGGCCCTCGCGGAGGAAGGCGGCGGCGACAGCGACGGCATCGCTCGCCATGGAAGGCGGCGGCGCGGGGAGAGAGGGGAGAGAGGGGAGAGGAACTTCTGTGGCCAGGGAGGGGTACGGCCTTGATATAGGACACGTTATTTCTGTGGCGCACCGAGACAAGTGCGCCACAGAAAACATTATTTCTGTGGCGCACCGAGGCCAGTGCGCCACAGAATACGTTATTTCTGTGGCGCACCAGGTGCAGTGCGCCGTAGAAAAGGTAAAACCAATGGTTGGGCGTGACAGGATGTGGGGCCCGCCAAGTTTTTGTGGCGCATGGTCGGCTGCTGCGCCACAAAATTAAGCTATTTCTGTGGCGCACCGAGCTTTGTGCGCCACAAAATAAGTTTCTGTGGCGCACTCAAAACGGTGCGCCACAGAACTAAGCTTCGCCTATAAGGGTTTTCCTACTAGTGTTGGCGCCGGAATCCCTGGTGTTGCGCCGCACTACATCCCGCCGCCATCAACCTTCAACGTGCTTCTTGGCTCCTCCTGGTTCGATAAACCTTGGTTTCTTTCTGAGGGAAAACTTGCTGCTGTGCGCATCATACCTTCCTCTTGGGGTTCCCAACGAACGTGTGAGTTACACGCCATCAAGGCGCTGTTCTTGGACAGCGAGTAGATAAAAAATTAAATGTTATTCATTATGCTAGTAAGACTCTTGATGCTGCTCAAAGAAATTATGCTACAACTGAAAAAGAATTATTAGCTATAGTCTTTGCTTGTGACAAGTTTAGATCCTATATTGTTGATTCAAAAGTCACGATTCATACTGATCATGCTGCAATTAGATACCTTATGACTAAGAAAGATGCTAAGCCAAGGCTTATTAGATGGGTACTTCTGTGGCAGGAATTTGATTTACATATTATAGATAGGAAAGGTGTTGATAATCCTGTTGCTGATAATTTATCTAGATTGGAAAATATTGCTTATGATCATGTTCCTGTTAATGATAGTTTTCCAAATGAACAATTGGCTGTAATAAAGGTGAACTCGAGAGATAGCCCTTGGTATGCTGATTATGCTAACTTTATTGTATCCAAGTACTTGCCTCCAACCTTTTCAGCTCAGCAAAGGAGGAAATTTTTTTATGACTTGAGGCATTATTTTTGGGATGACCCACACTTATATAAAGAAGGAGTGGATGGTATTATGCGAAGACGTGTTCCTGAATATGAACAACAGGAGATATTGAGTAAATGTCATGGTAGTGCTTATGGAGGACATTACGCCGGAGATAGAACCGCACAAAAGGTTCTACAATCAGGTTTTTATTGGCCAACTCTCTTCAAAGATGCAAGGAAGTTTATTTTATCTTGTGATGAATGTCAAAGGGTTGGTAATATCTCCAGACGCAATGAAATGCCTATGAATTATACTCTTGTTATTGAACCATTCGATTGTTGGGGATTTGATTTCATGGGTCATTTCCCTTCTTCAGAAGGTAACACTCACATACTTGTCGCTGTTGATTATGTTACTAAATGGGTAGAAGCTATACCCACAAAAAGTGCTGATGGTGAGACTTCTTTAAAATGCTTTTAGATATTATTTTTCCTAGATTTGGAGTACCTAGATATATTATGACTGATGGAGGTTCTCATTTTATTCATGGCGGTTTTAGAAAAACTCTTGCTAAGTATGGGATTAATCATAGAATTGCTTCCGCTTGTCGTCGTGGTGAACAGACAGATGCCATAGGATGGCTTAGATTGGGGCCGAATGGACGCTAGAGGATTCGGGGGAGGGTTTGCGATTAGATGGGAAGAACTTCCGGATGCTTTCCTCAAGAACACAACCCAAGGTCGGTAAACAAGAAGAGAGACAAGAGGAAGAACTCTTTACTAGATCGCTAGCTTCATTGATCTCAACATGGTTACAAGTTCTGTTCACTTATCTGTCTGTGGTGTCGCTCTGGATCGCGCCCGTATATAGGGCTGCCCCCTCTCCTTATATAGGGGAGAGGGTGGCTTACATTGGAAGAAACCCTAATGGCATCTTTGACTGGACAAACTACTTTACAAAGTTACTTTACAAAGCTACTTTAATCATAGGTGACTGATACGTCCAATTTGCATCACTATTTTATATCATAATTTGCTGTTATTCATTGATATATTTCATATTGGGACACAATACTTATGTTATTTCATCTATTTTGCATGTTTCATCATTATTGGAGGATCGAACACCGGAGACGGGATTCTGTCTGGAAAAAGCACCGTCGAACGCAATATTTCGGAAGATCAAGCGTGGAAGGAAATTATACCAAAAATCCTATTTTTCAAGATGACGAAGGAAGCCGGAAGGAGGAGCCGAGGAGGAGCCGGGGTGGGCCCACACCCTAGGGCGGCGCGGCCCGAGCCACGGCCGTGCCGCCATGTGGTGCAGGGGGCCCACGACCCCTTTCGCCTCCTTTTCTTCGCGAAACCCTTCGTCCCGAAGACCTAAGCCACGAGAGGAATCCTCACGAAGGGTTACAGCCGCTCTGCGGGGCGGAGAACACCGGAGAGAAAAGAGCTCTCCGGCGGGCGAGGAATCCGCCGGGGAAATTCCCTCCGGGAGGGGAAATCGACGCCATCGTCACCGCCATCGAGCTGGACATCATCTCCATCACCATCATCATCATCTCCACCGTCATCACCGCCATCTCCTCCGCAGCACCTCGTCACCGCCGTAGCAATTTGGGTTTGATCTTGATTGTTTGATAGGGGAAACTCTCCCGGTATCGATCTATACTTGTTGTTGATGCTATTGAGTGAAACCATTGAACCAAGTTTATGTTCAAATTGTTATTCATCATCATATCACCTCTGATCATGTTCCATATGATGTCTCGTGAGTAGTTCGTTTAGTTCTTGAGGACATGGGTGAAGTCTAAATGTTAGTAGTGAACTATGGTTGAGTAATATTCAATGGTGTGATATTTAAGTTGTGGTGTTATTCTTCTAGTGGTGTCATGTGAACGTCGACTACATGACACTTCACCATTTATGGGCCTAGGAGAATGCATCTTGTATTCGTTTGCTAATTGCGGGGTTGCCGGAGTGACAGAAACCTAAACCCCCGTTGGTATATCGATGCAGGAGGGATCGCAGGATCTCAGAGTTTAAGGCTGTGGTTAGATTTATTCTTAATTACTTTCTTGTAGTTGCGGATGCTTGCAAGGGGTATAATCACAAGTATGTATTTAGTCCTAGGAAGGGCGGTACATTAGCATAGGTTCACCCACACAACACTTATCATAACAATGAAGATTATTTAGCCGTATGTAGCGAAAGCACTAGACTAAAATCCCGTGTGTCCTCGAGAACGTTTGGTCATTATAAGTAAACAAACCGGCTTGTCCTTTGTTGTCGTCGTGGTGAACGAGCAGATGCCATAGGATGGCTTAAGTTGGGGCCGAATGGACGTATGAGGATTCGGGGGAGGGTTTGCGATTAGATGGGAAGAACTTCCGGATGCTTTCCTCAAGAACACAACCAAAGGCCGGTATACAAGAAGAGAGACAAGAGGAAGAACTCTTTACTAGATCGCTTGCTTCATTAAACTCAACATGGTTACAAGCTCACGTACAATGATCTCTCTGTGGTCTTGCTATCGATCGCGCCTGTAGGAGGCAGTACCCCCTCTCCTTATATAGGGGAGAGGGTGGCTTACACTGGAAGGAACCCTAATGGCATCTTTGACTAGACAAACTACTTTACAAAGCTACTTTAATCATAGATGACACCGGAGTCCTCTTTAATCAGGAGCGCTGACGTCCTCCGGCTTCTTTGACCGTCACTCTTCTCTTTATCGTCAGCCCTTGGTCTAAAGTTACTTTGCTTAGCTCATCTTTGTCTTCTAGCACTGGAGAGAATCTTTGACCAGTCCTGCCGACAGGCTCTCCTTTCCGGTATCTTCTTTACCGGGTTCCGGCATACCCCTTGGGGATACCGGCCTAGCTTGCTTTCCCAAATTCCTACCGGGCTTCCGGCAAGAACATTAAACCGGTATCTCGATGGCTCAAACCATCCGGTTTGGCATGCCTTTGGCATACCGGGGTCATCCCCCAACATTAGTCCCCGAAGCTGGTATAGTCGGCGGATCCTATCCAACGAGACCATGCCGAGGTTCTTATGTCTTTGGATACCGGTTTGATCCATTCGTCTTTAAGCTCCGGTCCGGCATCTTTGCCCGGATCTTCATTATCTTTTCCTTGCAAGTCATTCCCGGTATCTTGCCTTCCGGTATCTTAATCATTTAACACTTCCTCGGCGAAGTCGAGAATATCTCGGGCCCCGCGCCTGACAGAGACATGCGCACTGTAACTGACGCGCCAGTGTCAGGGGTCACTTCTCTTCGACTCCCGCGCGCTCATTTAATGCGTCGCAGCTGATCCCACTGCCTCATCGGGATCCCCTGTGCGCCTACGTGTGGCTCCGTATTTTTTTGCGTGTATTCCCTCGCCACGTGGCGGCCCAAGGTGCGAACCGCCGCAGGCCGCGAGGCGAACCGCCACGGCCCAGCGGTTTTCAGCCCACTCCCCTTCTTCTTTATAAGCGCAACCGCCGCCCGTTCTTCCTCTTCTCGCATTCTCCACTTCCTCGCGCACAGTGCTCTTCGACTCCGTGCCTTCACCGTTCTTCGTCCGCCGCCGCTCGCTCGAGCCCGTCGCCCAGCGAACTCACGCCGCCGTTCCGCCGGACCTCCTCGTGCGGGAACCATCTGCAGTGCGCTCTCCGCGTCCGCTGCATTCGTGCATCTTTGAGAACTTCTCCGCCTCGCCGTCGACGGACTTCCTCGCTGGCCGCAGGCTTGCTGTTCCTCCGGCGAACCTCTTCCTCCGCGACTACGCCGCCTCGGAGTTAGGCCCGATGCGCCTTTACCCCTTTCTTTCTTGCACTTCGGATCTTGGGGGCGGTAGAGTATTTATCCGTTCTTTGTTTTGCTTTTTCTCTTACTCGTAGATCTTCGCGCGAGGGTCCGTTTGGGGAAAACTATTTCTCGGTAGATTTCGGCATCTCGTAGATCCTTATGTCTAGCGAAGGGTCTCTCCCGCTGCCACCTCTAGCAACCAAGGTAGCAGCACTTCCGACGGGTTAACCGAAGACCTCGCCCGGATGGATCGGGCATCCAGCCGGAAGCAAGAGGCCGGCACATCTAGCCGGGCCTCCGGAAAGGACAAGACACGCGGAGCCTGGAGAGGTTCCGACGTGACCCAGTATGAGATCGACTGGCTCTACCGGTCTAGGAGGATTCCGGAAGGAGTCATCTGCCGGCCTCCAGGCGACGAGATCCAACCGGTGCTCGAACCCGGGGAAGCTGTTGTTTTCCTTGCTCATTTTGAGCGTGGCTTCGGCCTTCCTGCCTCTGATTTCTTTCGTCAAATCCTTGATTTCTATCGCCTCCAACCTCATCACCTTCCCGGCAACGCCGTTTTTACCTTTCTTGTTTTGTGGCCTTCATGGAGGGCTACATTGGCATCCGTCCCGCTCGAGAGACGTTTGCCCGCTTTTCTCCCTCCGGATCAACTCGGTCCGGGGCAAGGACATTCCTAAGCCCAAACCCCCCGTTCAATGCGGGTCCTGCATCATCGGCTCCCGCCAAGGGAGCCCCTTTTTTAAGTTCAACGGCCTCGAGTCCTGCCGGTTGTGGCAGACGACGTTCTTTTATGTGAGGAACGCGGGCGACAGGGACCTCATCAACCTGCCGGCGTTCAACCCGGCGCCGCCCGCCAAGACCAATTGGCAGTACAACCCTGGTAGGGATCATGCCGAGACGAACCGGGTGGTGCGCTTCATGCAGAGGTTGATGAAGGACACCAACATCTGCTCCGAGCGATATCATCCGCACCTTCATCCGCCGCCGGGTGCTTCCCCTCCGGCGAGCGCGCTCACAAGATTAGTGAGATGTACGGCCCCGGTGACCCCACTAAGATCACCGGCTTGGCCTTGAGCAAGAAGGACGTGGTCCTAAAGGCAAGCCAAATCTGCCAAACGGACATGCCGGATGACTGGGAGTGGGGCCTTTGCCCTCTCAGCGCCAGGAATCCTCCGTCCGAAGATGTAAGAAGATATGCGGCTCAGGTCGTATTACCGGTAACTTTTGCACTTGTGTCTAATTTTTCTTTCCTCCTTTGTTTTCAGGCCAAGGCCCGCTTCCCCCGGATTGACTCAGACCGGTGAGGCCCTTGCCAGAAGAGGCCCCTGGACAAGTACGATCCGGATCCTGTCATTCATTGGCTGGATCTAAGGATGGGCCGGACTCCAGCTTCCCGCCTCGGCAAGTCTCCGCCGGAACCAGCTGGTTCGTCGATGATTTGACCATACTTGAGGTAGCTTTTCCGTTCGTTTTCTTATGCTCTTTTTGTTATTTCCATTACGTAGACATTCCCTCGGACGGCAACAACCCACGGGTCCATGAGCACGTGCCTCCTCACGCAAGCCGAGGTTGGGGATGAGTTCTTGGATAACCTCATGGCTGAAAGCCGAGAAGAGTGATCCCCAGCCGCCGACGCCGGCCCCGGCCGGTGCTCCCTCTGGCAAACGTCTTCGGACTGAAGTCATAGGAGGGAAGCAGGTTGGCACCAAGCGCTACAAGCAGAGGCGGATGCCGATGTCTTCCGGGTAAGTTTTTAGCTCTTCCTTATACTTTCTTTGTTTCTACCGGGTTCTTCTCCGGTTGCTTTTTCCAATTCGTTCTCTTTTTCCTTTCTTTCAGCCCTGCGCTTGAGCTTGGCTCCTCCGGCTCCACCGGCTCCGCGAGGACTTCAACACCTCCTCCTCTTCACTCAAGTCCGGTACTATCTGGTGCCGGCAACACCTCTGCCTCCCTTCGGGAGGCACCGCAAGATCGGGGCGCGCGGCCCCTACACCTCCGGATCACCGCGCGGAGGAGGACCTCACCTCCCCTCCGGGAGATTCAAGACACCGGCGCCGGCAACATCGGCGCCGGCCGGATCGATGCCGGGCAGGCGGAACCTCTGGTTCCTCCTCCCCCGAAGAAGAAGAAGAAACAACCAAGCTCTTCCCCCACCGCGCCGGATACTTCCGCGCCGGTAGTTCCTCCTGCTCCCGAGGCCATGCCGACACCGCCGCCCAGCCAAGGACCTTCCGCGGCCAAGCAACCGGCGCCGTCCGGGACCCCCAAGATCACCAAGTTCCTCAAGCCCGGGGCTTCCCGCGGCAAGGCTGTGGAGGGCGCCACCTCAGGCGGCTCGGGAGACGTGGTGCTGCACGTCGGCCCTGCTGCCCTCGCTGCTCAGGACAAGCCCACCGGCCTCCTGGGTCGAATTGTTGATCTGAAGCGCGCGGGCAAGGACCTGGGGCACCTTCTCCCCTATGCCCAGAAGTGGAATGAGGCGGATATCTCCGCTTCAACCCGCGGCCTGGGGAAGGATCGCCTTCCGGCACCAGATCCTGCCGGGGCTCGGTCCAGCGAAGAACATTTCATGCGGGTTAAACGCGCCGTGAAAGAGTTCGACAGTGCTTGGTACGATGCTACCAACAATGTGGTGGTAAGTTTTACTAACTCTCTTTTATAATTTCTGTCTATGCCGGTTTCTTTTCTCTCCTGATCTTGTCTATCTTCCCAGTCCCCGAGTTTTATGGTGAGAGCGCAGCTTTTAGCGCAAAACTTATCTTAGAAACTTAGCGCAAAACCGGCACTGCCAGTCCCCGAGTTTCGGGTTAAGAACTTTGTTCGTAGCGCAAAACCTAGCTTAAAAACTTAGCGCAAAACCGGCACTGCCAGTCCCCGAGTTTTGGGTTAAGAACCTTGTTCTTAGCGCGAAACTTGGCTTAAAAACTTAGCGCAAAATCGGCACTGCCAGTCCCCGAGTTTCGGGTTAAAACCTTGTTTCTTTCTTTCTCACAACCACCTTCCTTTGAACAGAGCACTGCCGACGCCCGGAAGCAACTCTTTGAGGAGCTTCTGTGGGAGCATCGGGACCTTGCTGAAGCCCACAGCCACTGCCAAGGTTGGTACTGTTTCTTTTTCCCCCGGCATCTTTTCACCGGAATGTTTCCTTCTTTGATACCTGTGCATTTTTGTCTAACAGTTGTTCCGGAAGCTAGCCTCGAGGCCTTGAAGGCCCAGGTTGCCAAGCTTCAAGGTACCGTCCTTTCTTTTTCTGCTAACTTTCCTTTCTAGTGTTGCTTGCTAAGACTTTTCTTTCCGGTACCTAGGCGAGAAGGAGCAGCTCCTCAAGGAGCACAACGAGCGCCTGGAGGCCCGAAGACCGCCTTGGGGGAGCTTAAGGAACAGGCCATACAGGCCGCGCTCCGGCATGATCAAGCCATGAAGGACGCCCAGGTTGCAGCTGAGGCCAGGTTGGCGGAGGTTGTGGATGATTCCACGAACTCCAACACCGTTCTGACGGCAGAGCTAGATGAGGAGAGGAAGGCGCGGAAAGCAGCGGAGCGTCTCATTGAGACCATGACCACCGATCACCGGGAATACGATCGGTTGGTTATGAAGATAGATGCGCTCGCTCTCCGTAAGCTCCTGCCTTGCCCCTTTTTCCGCTTATAAGCTGTCTTCTTTTTGAAAATGCATCTTTGTTCCTTGCTTTTTCCGACATACTTTCTTCCGGTATTTCATGCTTATGCTTTTCTCTTGTCTCTTCTTCAGAGCATTTCCCGGAATCTCAGGTCTACGCCGTGAAGAAGGTGAGGGAGGATCGGATCGCGCGGGAATTTCCCAATATGGACGCGCATTGGGATGGGTACGACTATCTTGTCGCCCTCTCAGCGCGGGTCCAACACATGCGCTGCGTCGACCGGCTGTGGCCTGAGGAGGAGCTGCCGGAGAACATCACGCTCACTGCCAACCGGCTCAAGGATGCCGGGCACCGGATCCGTGAGTGGCAATGCTCCGCGGCTCGTGCTGGAGCTGACACGGCGCTGCGCTCCGCGTGCTCATGGTACCCTGCTCTGGATCTGGATGCTCTCCAAGGCGTACGCGCAGATGCTCCTACGGACACGGATCCTTCGCTCGCTGCGAAGCGGCAGGACCGTGCATACCGGCTTGCTGAGTATGCCGAAGTCCGCACCTTCATCCCTCCTCCCCCTGGCGTCAAGGACTACCTCAGCGATGAGGAAGAAGAAGACGAGGGAGATGAAGATGAGGCCGCCGAGGACGTGCCGCCGGAAGCTCCCGAAGCCGGCGCTGCTCCCCCTGAAGATGCCGAGGCCGGTGCCGCTCCACCCGACGCCCCCGCTGCCTGATGACCTCTTATCAAACGTTTGCCTGTGATCTATCTGTTGGCCCTGCTTGCCTCAAAGACAATGTTTATTAAATTCTGCCCCGGTATGCCGGGGCTTATGATGTAAAACCTTAAGTTTGCTTGTGGTTGCCGTACAACATTTTCTGCCGGTAAGTTATACCGGTAGCTAAGTATTTCTAAGTTTGGTTTAGCACATTTGCTCATGGTTTTGCTTTTATCCTGCACTGCAAAGATTTCCAAATTGTTCCCGCATTCAATTTGATGCACACTTGGTTCTTTTGCCTTGGCTCTGCCTGCCTTCTCTGGGCGTTCTTTGGCGTATGAGCACAAGGTTCTTTCACCAAACAAGCATTTTCTTGAACTTAGAAATAACTTCGAAATTTTGCAAAAAACCGGGTTAACCGGGTTTAGTTAAATTTTCCGGATTGTTCTTTCCTGCTCTCTCTCTCCGCAGTTCATGTGCTTATCCCCTACCGGTTTATCTTGCTTGCCATGAAGCCGGTTTTCGGACAGCAGCAGAGTCGAAGACTCCGGTAGGATTTAGCACACTACTAAACCGGAAAGATAAAACATTCAATAAGCAACCGGTAAACTGAAAAAATAGACAAGTTGCATGCAATCTTATTGGGATAGTCCCCGAGATTCATTCAAGGTTCTGGCATCTTTTATTCATAGCATATAAGGTACAAAAAAGGAACTTCTTACACCACCACTTCAAGAGTAGAAAGGACGCAACAGAGCTATGTTCCATGGACGCTTGCTCTCTTCTCCGGACTTCTCCGCCTTTCCTTCTTTCCACTCCTGTGCATCAATTAGATAGTATGCATCATTGTGAAGCACCTTGCTTACAATGAAGGGACCTTCCCAAGGTGGCAAGAGCTTATGCCGGCCTTCAGTGCGCTGCACTAGGCGAAGCACAAGATCTCCTTCCCGGAAAACTCTTGGATTAACTTTCCGGTCATGATAGCGTCTGAGGTTTTGCTGGTAAATGGCTGTTCTTGCCAAAGCCAGCTCTCTTGCTTCTTCTAGCAAGTCCACATCATTTTCTCTGGCCTCTTTGACCTCTTGCTCACTATAGAGCTGTACCCTTGGTGAATCATGGATGATGTCGGTTGGTATGACCGCTTCTGCTCCATAAACCATGAAGAACGGAGTGTATCCGGTAGACCGGTTTGGAGTTGTTCTTATACTCCACAGCACTGATGGTATCTCATCAAGCCAACAACCCGGTGATTTTTCCACTGCATCAATGAGTCTAGGTTTGATACCGGAAAGTACCAAAGCATTCATTCTTTCTACTTGGCCGTTGCCTTGTGGGTGTGCCACCGAGCACAAATCCAGCCGGATGTTCTTATCCTCGACAAAACCTTTTGAACTCACCTTGAGCAAAGTTGGTTCCATTGTCGATAATAATGCCGTGTGGGTATCCATACCGCAAAATGACATCTTTTAAGAACTTCACTGCCGTGTGCCCATCACATTTTGCGACAGTGTTTCACTTCCACCCACTTGGTGAACTTATCCACCATAACCAAGATGTGGGTCATGCTCGCTTCTTGCGAGTCCTGAATGGGCCAACCATGTCAAGGCACCAAACGGCGAATGGCCATGTCAATGGTATTGTCTTTAAACCGAGATGCTGGGGTATGATTTTGCTTGGCGTACCTCTGGCACCCATTGCATTTTCTTACCAAATCCTCAGCGTTCTCCAAAGCAGTGGGCCAGTAAAACCCATGCCGAAACACTTTTGCTACCAGTGCCCTTGATGAGGCATGATGCCCACACTCTCCTTGGTGGATTTCCTCAAGCATTTCTTTCCCTTCTTCCGGTTCCACACATCTTTGAAGGACACCGGTAACACTTCTCTTGTACATTTCACCATTAATGAACGTATAGGCCTTGGACCTTCTTTGGATTCTCCTTGATTCGTTTTCGTCAGCCGGCAAGGTGCCGTTGATCAGGAATTCCTTAATAGGTTTAACCCAGGACGGAGTCTCCCGAACTAGGAATACCGGTACGTCTATGTCCATGCTATCTACCAGCATTGTTTCTTCCGGTACGGACGCGGCAGCGTTCGATCTTACCGGAACAGTCCCCGAGCTTACCGGAATAGTCCCCGGGTTTCCTTCGTCGATGTCCATTGGCACAATGTGTGACTCCGGTACAAAAATTGATTCCGACTCTGGACTTGGCTTGATTGACGGTGTTCTCAGGTGTGCCAAGGCTATTCCGGGAGGAATTTCCTGTCGGGACGAGCCTATCTTGGACAAAGCATCCGCAGCTTCATTTTCTGCACGCGGTACATGGTGAAATTCACAGCCTTCGAAGAAGCCGGCAATCTTTTGCACGTGAAACCGGTACAAGGCCATGTTGGCATCCTTTGCGTCCCAATCCCCAGAACACTGCTGCACCACAAGGTCTGAATCTCCATAGCAAATGATCCGGTGTGCGCCGATCTCTTTTGCGACCTTAAGCCCATGGATCAAGGCTTCATACTCAGCGACATTGTTTGACGCCCTGAAATGCACTTGTAAAACATACCGGAGATGATCTCCCCTTGGTGAGGTTAGCACCACACCGGCACCTAGGCCCTCCTTGAGCTTGGATCCATCAAAGTGCATCTTCCAGTATTCCAGTCTCTGATCCGGGGCTTGTACTGCATTTCCGCCCAATCAACCAAAAAATCAGCTAAAGCTTGCGACTTGATGGCGTCTCTTCTTTCGTACACCGGAACATACGGTGATATCTCGTATTGCCCATTTGGCAATCCTGCCATCAGCGACTTTGTTGCTCATGATGTCGGAGATGGGTGCCTCACTCACCACCTTTATAGGATGTTCTTCGAAGTAATGCTTGAGCTTTGTGGCGGCCATGAACACGCCATAGGTCATTTTTTGGAAGTGCGGGTAGTTTTGTTTTGAGAGGGAGAGCACCTCGCTCAGGTAGTATACCGGCCTCTGGACGGTTTTTCCTTCCTCTTCTCTTTCTACTACCACAACAACACTCACGACCCGATTGGTTGCTGCTATATATAACAACATCGGTTCTCTTTCCAACGGCGAAGCCAATATTGGTGCGGTAGCTAACATCGTCTTCAGCTCCTTGAATGCTGCGTCCGCATCGAGGGTCCGGACGAACTTATCGGATTTTCTCATTAAGGCATACAATGGCAAGGCTTTTTCTCCTAACTCGCATTACGAACCGGCTTAGCGATGCTAAGCTTCCGGTAAACTTTTGTATGTCCTTCGAGATCCGTGGTACCGTCATTCTCTCAATTGCCCGGATCTTTACCGGATTGACCTCAATGCCTCGGCTTGAGACAAGGAAACCCAGGTAGCTTGCCGGCAGGAACACCGAAGGTACATTTTGCCGGATTAAGTTTCATCCGGAACCTCCTTAGGTTATCAAACGTTTGCCGGATATCATCGATTAGGGTATCTTTTACCTTAGTTTTTATCACGATGTCGTCCACATACACCTGCACATTCTTTCCGATTTGATCAAACAAGCATTTTTGCATACAGCGCTGGTACGTTGCACCAGCGTTGCGTAAGCCAAAAGGCATAGTGATATAGCAGTAAGCCCCGTGCGGGGTAATGAACGCAGTTTTTATTTGATCTTCCTTTTTTAAGGGAATCTGGTGGAAACCGGAATAGGCATCCAGGAAAGACAGCAACTCACACCCAGCAGTGGAATCAATCACTTGATCGATCCGTGGTAAAGGAAAAGGATCTCTTGGGCAAGCCTTGTTCAGGTTGGTGTAGTCGATGCACATGCGCCACACTTTCGGAGCTTTTGCCTCCAGGTTCTCATCTTTCTTCTTTTCAACCATCACCGGATTGGCCAGCCACTGCGTGTGCGTGACCTCCACAATGAATTTGGCAACAAGCAGTTTGGTTACCTCTTCCCCTATGATCTTTCTTCTATCTTCGACGAACCGGCGCAGGGGTTGTCGCACCGGCTTGGCATCTTTTCGAACGTTCAAGGAGTGCTCAGCCAGCTCCTCGGAACACCTACCAAATCTTCGATTGACCAGGCAAAGATATTCCGATTCTCACGGAGGAAGCTGACGAGCGCGCTTTCCTATGCCTCACTGAGGCCGGCACCGATACGAACGGTACGCTCAGGGAAAGCCGGGTCCAGCACGATGTCTTTTGTTTCATTTGTCGGTTTGAACGCCGGAGCGCTCAGACTCGCACTCATTGCCGCTAAGCTCAAGTGTGAAGACTGAGCCAGCGCAACAGCTGTTTGCATCCTTTTCTTTTCCTCCGCGATCACCGGTGACTCCGCTAGGTTCGATCCGGCAGATGCTGTTTCCAGCGAGATCTTGTAGTTCCCCACCACAGTTAGAGGTCCACGAGGTGCCGGCATCTTCATCTTGAGATACGCTGTAACACCCCAACTTTTGCAACCTTGTTTAGTTATCCATAATATAAAATCAGGGGGAACAAAAACTTTTCTTAAGACTAATTAGATGAATTGCCTTGCTCTGTTTGTTATGATGAATTGTTTTGATCTACTCGGTAGATGTATTGTCTAGTTTTGATTGTTGAGTTTTGTCTTGAGCTACCTCTAAGAACAACACCTCTAGTGGTAAAATCATCCTTGAATTCAAAATTTGGGATCATATGCCCCTTAATACATCCTTCTCTCTTACCCTTGTCAAAAACCCTAAGGCATCATAAATTTGGCTAAGTCCCAAAAATATGTTTAAGGTTCCATTTTGGAACCCCTGGATTAGGGCACCCCTTGCCATCTAAGGCAATACACTTGGTCCTAGACCTACCTTATCATGAGTACTCCCCAACCATGTCCTTTCCTTGAACCAAATCTCCCTTATACCCTATTATCCTTGCTGATTTTAAAGCCAAGTCAATAAGATGTTTTGGCAGGCTTAAAATGTTCCAACTTTAGCGCTTGTTTCTTAAGCACCCACAACTGTTATTGGTAATATCAATGCATGGATCTCATCTATGCGACACCCTCTACAACTTCCACGTCTTGCATGTCCCCTTCTACCGTTGAAATTCTTATATTCACTTGATCTTGTACCCTATCCAATGTTTAATCTTAAGATCACTTTCTTCTCTTTTACCTTCTGTTTTCCTTTTATCTAGTTTAATATTCACAAAACCAAGTATGGAGATGATTGCTACATTGTGTAATAATCATCTACCCTTGTGATCTTCCTCCAAAAATTTATTCTTACTTTCCTCTACGGAACATTTCCAAAATCCTATTTAAGTTTCTTCTCTAACTCTCACTACAAAACTAATCCTAGATTTATCAAAATATTATTCAATTTATTGTCTCAAACAAAATAGGACATTTGTGTGGTATTTCATATCACCTTATCTCCTCCCAAAAAAATATTTTCTTTATAACTATTCTCCTTGTTTTGTTTTCTAACCAAATGCATGTTTTTGGTACTTAAACCATTTCTTGTTTTTTTAACAGGATAAAATCTACCTTGCTTTCTCAAGAGAGTGGGACATTTTGAACTCCTATTTTCCACATAGTTTCTCTCAACATTTTTCCAATTCACCTTTCATTTCAAAATTTGCCATAGCCACAAAAGAGATCCCAACCTTATTTGTTGGGCCATTTTTTTATAAAGTAACCTTTGTGCCCCCAACTATACCCCATTTTATTGAAACCTAATAATGCTTATGCATTATTGCATGTGACCATGCTCACACCTCCTTTTTCCTCTCTTTATCCATACTTGAGTATCACATATTACAACTCTCCAATTCCTTCTACCTTGATCAAACTTAGCACTACCCTTGCCATCATTAGTAACATCACCTAGAATATTTCCATAGTCCATTTGAGCATTTATGCATGACCATCTAAGGCTTAACACAAAATGTGGCCGGCCATGTTGCTTGTATGGCAAAGCTTGCCATTACTTCTCTCTCTCTATCTCTCTCTCTCTCTCTCTCTCCTATCCCACTCTATCTTGGGAAACCACGACCTGGCTCCCTACCTGGCTCCCCTGCATAGCCATGCATCACTCCTTCACCTCCCCTTTCTCTTCCCTCTCCCTTTCCCTTCCCAATACCCTAAATGGCATAGGCCTTGACAAAACAACCTAGGGCAGCACTCCTGCACCTCTAACCTTGTCTAGTCCCCTTCCCTGGATTCCTGGACGACTTTAGTGCCCTTCCCTCGTGCCCCAACGTCCCCAACACTTCTGCCCGAGCTTGCCAACCTGGTGGTCACCCCGTTCTTGGTCAACAAGCAAGCCAGCGCCCCAGCTCCCAAGGCCGCGCCATGGTGAAGCCCTGGCACACCTTTACCCAACGGGCATGGTCCCGAGGCAAGCCTAGCCCCGCAGCCTCTTCCCCATGCTTGCCAAGAACGTGCTCACCCTGCTCTGGCCATGCTAGCGCGTTCCCAACCATTGTCGCCTCTCCCGTATAATCCTTTGACAGAGGCCTGCGAGGTACCGTGCCTTGACTCCATCGAGCACCCTAGATCCCTCCCTAGCTAAGTCTCCATCAAGATATAGCCATCAAACACCTTGAGGCCCGCGCAATCACCACCTCGATTAGGGGACTCGGTCCACCTTTCTCCTCTCTCTCGCCGCGCTAGAACCGCCTCCGGATGCTTTGCAAGATGCTACAACCCAGCTGCTCAAACCTCACACCCCGACCTCGTGCACCGTCGCCCTACACCACGCCCACCGTACGCCGACAATCGGCTATAAAAACCGCCCAAGCCCCCTCCGCTCACCTCTTCACCTCACAGCACTCCTCTCCACCCCACCCACTCTCTGTCCCACGCAAGGAGCGGCTGCGGAGCCTCTCGGCCGCCGCTCGCCGGACAAAACCATCCCGTGACCGAGGTCACCGTGCGGATGACAAGCAAGGACGAACTCGCCCCCGGCATCCTCATCCCTTAATCTCTTCTCCATGCTGCTCGCCGTCGTCCTCTTGTTCTAACCCACTGCCCCGCGTTTCCCAGGACCCCAGTAGCCGCCGCCGTCGAAGCCCCGGCCGGGAGCTGCTGCGCGGAGGATCCCGTCGGGGCGAGGCTGCCGCAGGAGGAGAAGCCCCGAACGCACGCCCTCGTCCCGCCTCAACCCACCGCCGCCCGCCGGAGCTTCACCGCCGTCCGCTGCGACCGCCGGTGAGCCCTCGGCCGCCCTTTCTCTCCTCACGTCCGTCGCGCGCGTGCCTGCGCCGGAGGAGAGCGACGACCGAGCATCTCGCTCCTCCCGAGCGAAACGCTGCGTGGCCCGCATGGCCACGTCAGCCCATGCACAAGCCTCGGCCCGCCTGGCCCCTCCCTTTTCTTTTTCTTTTTTTTTCTCCCCACCTTTCCACCTGGAAATCCCCTTGGGCCGGCCCACTTCTCAAATCTGTGCGGCCCAGTGTCTTCCCGCCCATTTTAATTCGTTTGAAAGTTTGGAAATTCCTGTTGTTTTGTGCTAAAACCAGATACACCAAAATGTGAATAACTCGAGTTATACAGACCCAAATCAAATGAAACCAATTGCATTAGTTCACAAATTTCATTACCTTTCCAATGCCACTGACCTTGTATTTTTAGGATTTTTGTACGATTTTTAATGTATTAAACATGATCACTGTATTCTGGTTAGTATTTCTAATTCCTAAAATTGTAGATTTCATATTTTTGAATGAATCCAATCGTGTTAATCTTGTTTTGTTATTGCCCATCTAGGAAAAATATCATTTTTTTCACTGATCTTTAAAATTTATTTCTGTTCACGAGTGTATGTGTGTCACATGCATTGATAGAATTAAAATCTCTTTGACTTATTCAAATCCTTGCCATCACTTTGTTTTCAAAGTATCCAAACCATGATTTGTTACTTTAAAACAACTCCCTGCATATTTTCATGTTTATTTTACCCGACCCTTGGTTCTTGAGCTATGTGTTGATTGTTTGCTTTATTTACTTTTGCGACGCTAGACACGAACGAGGGAGAAATTGAAGGGGAGGATTTTAGAGAAGGTTTTGAAGAGGACCAGGGACAAATAAGCCAAGGCAAGCCATCTCTTGATCTCTGAATGTTGAACCACATATTGTGGTTACTTTGTTATTATTATTGTCTCTCGATCTATCATGTGTGATTTCTACTTTTGTTGTTGGAGCATGCTTACCGTGAGCATCTTTACTCTCTTTGGCACCTCACCAACAAACCCCTTTTGTGAATGGTGGTTGTCAACATCATGATCTTGGTGTACCCTCTAAATGTGATGGGTATGCCCACTTATCTTGTGTGTATCGACCTCTTGACACCTTCTTGCACCCCTTAGAGGTATGATGATTAGCATCATTCCCTCTTGTTGATGCTATGCATACTTGCTCCCAAGTATGTTGAACCCATTGTTGATTTTATGCATACATACTCTCAAGTATGTTGAACCCCTTGTTGTTGTTATGCATGCTTACCCGAGCATGTATGCCCCCTTGACCACCAATTTTACCATCTTCTTAGTGGTATGATGATCAACATCATGACCCTTTGTCGAATACTCCTACTTGTGTTGTCCCCATGCGTGCTTATCCTAAGCATGTATGATCCCCTTGACACCTCAATTATCATCTCCTTAGAGATATGACGGCTAGCGTCATGCCATTGTTACATCTTAGCTCCTACATAAAACTTTAGGTTGGGAACCCCTCAAGGTTTACCTTGTTGTAAATGTTTATGAAAACCTTGGGTGAGTTAACATTACCCAAGTGTATGGTTTATAAAGGCAAAAAGGATCTTGTCAAAGATGGTTGAGAAAAGGAATGTGTGTGTGTGAGTTGAGTTTTGAGAAAAACGACACATGGTTCTTTGTATTCGCCCGGAACAATTACACAGCGCAACCACATTATCCAAAGTGGGTACGGGCTTAGTTCGACGTCTGTTGAAATTGGCATGAGCACCCTTCACAACTTTCTAGGGAGGGTCACGACGACCTCCGACGCCGGGTTGCGCTCCGGAGGAGGCAATACACCGTAGTTGCCTATAGCCGGACGATATCGAGGGTCTTCGTCATGGCGCCGGAGATACGCTCAAAAGGAGGTATGCTGCCGGGGTGCTCGGGAAGGGGTAAGCCCACGGGGAAGGACTCATGTCAAGGGAGACGGGCGAAGGACTATGACTGATTATCCGAGCCTCGCATACTTTGGTATGTCGAACCGGGGATGATCCCGGCGGATTTGTCGGTTCTTGTGGTGAAAGTGCGCACACTCTGCAGAGTTAAAACTATTCGAATAGCCGCGTCCGCGGTCATGGACGGTTGGGATGGCCGTTACAGAGCTGTGTCGAGTTTTGGTTTTGAAAATGTTTTCCAAAGGAAATGTGTGTTGGAAGTACCGGAAGGGTACAGGAAAGATGGTGTGCGACCATGTGGAGATGGTCGAGGAAAAAGAAACAAAAGAGGGTGACCTTTCCTAGTGTTTCATGTAGAGGAACTCTGCTTTAACAAAGATATAGAGATGTCATAAGACTTTCTTAGTGTCCCCTTCAACTGTGATGTGGGATGCTATATCCACAAGAGAAACTGATTCTCTTTCACATGCTATATCCACAAGAGAAACCGATTCTCTTTCACATGCTATATCCACAAGAGAAACTGATTCTCTTTCACATGTTATATCCACCAGAGAAACTATTCTTCCTCTCTTGTCTTCTTTAGTTAGAATTGTTATCACCTTCTTGATGGTTTGCGAGTACAATTCAAATGTACTCACGGCTTTGTCCCCGGCTATTTACTTGGCCAGACCCGGAGGACCTCGACGGATGAAGAAGGAGTTGACGACGTCTATGCGAGCTAGGAACGTCTTCCCGATCGCTTGTTCGTAGGATTATGGCAGATGACTTGGGTACTCACGCTGCTGAAGTGATGATGCTACTCTGATGTTTAGTTAGGCCCTTCGAGGCTATTATGTAAGTATGGGTCATGTGACCATGTTGTAATTTTCTTTTTCCGCTTTGTAATGGATGGTGTAATTTGATATCAGTTCGGTTATGTGTTCACGGCACACTGATCATGGGAACGTGAACTGTATACATAACAGGGTATTTCGGACAGCTAGTCCGGGGTCCCCATAGAGCTGGTATCAGAGCCATCCTGACTGTAGGAGACCTTAGTTAGCATGGACGTTAGTTAGGAAACAAGTACTTGGGAAAAACTATTTATAAAAAAGATTCTTTCTTTAGTCGGAAGCATAGCTTCTACTCCTCTTATTCCTTCAAAACTTCTAAATTCTTATCTCTCCGCTTTATAAATGTTAAAAAATTCTTACTCTATTGTCTCATCCACTTCAAACCTAGGTATTGGACGATATCCCCAACTCAGACCGGAGACTCGAACTCAAAGATGGATCAACCCCTCGGGAAGACTCATGTATATCCAACAGCAGCTACTGAAGATTGGATGCCGACTTAGCCGTGCTCATGTAGGGATGATAACATCATATCTTTGGTTGTCACCAAAGTATGTCAAAGATCTGACCTTGTTCCTCCGTGGACTTGCACTTTTTACAGTCGTCAGAGACCAAGTCCTCAGTTTCTTGACTAGTAATTTTTAGGCCAGCCATGAGAAGATCTCGACTTCGGGAGTACCTCAACATCCACCCCTTCGAAGACCTCACGCCTTCGGGATGTTGAGCAAGAAGACTACACAATTTTAGCCTCAGCCTCAACATCGACGACTCAACACTAGGCCTGCTTCACCACCAACTGCTCCGAGAATCCATGTTGAAGTCGATGTCAACAAGATGAAGAGGTCAACATACCTGACCAACCCCAAACCTATAGGATGGATAGGACAAACTCAATCGCTTTGATTGAGCTACCCCCGCGTATTAGGCCCCTTGGGTACTTAGAGTACCATGTCTGGTGTGATGATTGCTTGTAGTTCGATCCCTAGTGTGCTGCCTTGAGTGTTTTTGTCTGTTTGTTGTATGTATGTTTGTCTTGGTCTTTCTGTGTGAAAAACCCTCTCAGTGTGATAACCTAGCTTAGAAAGCCTCCCTAAGATGTTTTCACTCTCATCTACCTCGTCGATAAAATGCTAACTGCTAGTTACTACATGACTTAACGAAAGACTCTAACTCTAACCCCGTTAACAGTTGTTTTCCAACCATCAGAACAATTAACCCGAACCCCTATCTACGCTAACTACTTTCAAGATCCGCTGAAGCGATTCTACTACGCCAATGAAGAAGAAGCCCTACCTTCAAGAGCGATCGCACCTCTGCGAGAAGGCATACTAACCTGGGCTAACCTTGGACTATAATCACGCTAACATCGAGGATATCTTCTTGAAACCACCCTCTAACACACCGTCTAACAAGCCGAGAGAACAATAGCATCAAAGCCGAGCTACATCACATGGTTCATCTGGTCCTCATCAAGGGAAGACTCTTGAAGATACCTCAAGACTCAATATTAGGTGTAATTTACCCGCTCACTTCTTAACTGGTATAAGTCAGCATCGACCCTCAAGCTGAAGACTGTCTTTGATGACCTTTGTGGCTGCTTCATATGGATACTAACCAGGAGTTCCATCGACTTACTAACTCTCCACGTGTCTAGCAAACACTGTGAGTGCCACTTGAAGCCTTTGTCTACATGTCTCCCCCAAAGATTCTTCAACTGGTTACGGAAGATTGACGACTTCTTCAGAAGCCCAAGACAGGACTACAAGGCAGAAGCTCTGAGGTTTTCCAAAAACCCGACGAAAAATCTTAAGGGTGGAATCTTCCACTAAAAAAATAAATAGAGCTGACCCTAAAATTTTAAACCTTTCGAAAACACCCTTGGGAACTTGGGATGCACTAACCCCTCCTGAAGCCGTGGACTACACAACGCCCTCGGAAGATGTTCGACTCAAGACAAGAGATCAATGACTTCCCCCAAAAATCACCCGACAAGACTCGGTGGCCGAAGCTTAGAGTTTTCAAAAACCTCAGTGAACAATTTTAAGGGTGGAAGACGAAGTCTTCCACTAAAATACTAAGCTAACTCTAAAAAGCTTTCAACCCTGCTAAAGCACCGCTGGAGTGCACTAACTCTCCCAGAATCTTGAACCCCCGCTAGGATCGCTTAGAAGCTACAGATCTAACACCTACATGGAGTAGTCAACCTCTTCATGAAGCTCTCCATAGGCAGGAATCCATCATGTCTCCCAGAAGATGAAGCAACGACCTTCTTGGCAACAGAAGAATGGAGTCTAACTTTAGTTAAACTTTACAACCCCTCTAGTCCTACGCTTAGTAATCTCGGGACGAGATTATTTTAAGGGTGGAAGATCTGTAACACCCCAACTTTTGCAACCTTGTTTAGTTATCCATAATATAAAATCAGGGGGAACAAAAACTTTTCTTAAGACTAATTAGATGAATTGCCTTGCTCTGTTTGTTATGATGAATTGTTTTGATCTACTGGTAGATGTATTGTCTAGTTTTGATTGTTGAGTTTTGTCTTGAGCTACCTCTAAGAACAACACCTCTAGTGGTAAAATCATCCTTGAATTCAAAATTTGGGATCATATGCCCCTTAATACATCCTTCTCTCTTACCCTTGTCAAAAACCCTAAGGCATCATAAATTTGGCTAAGTCCCAAAATCTGTTTAAGGTTCCATTTTGGAACCCCTGGATTAGGGCACCCCTTGCCATCTAAGGCAATACACTTGGTCCTAGACCTACCTTATCATGAGTACTCCCCAACCATGTCCTTTCCTTGAACCAAATCTCCCTTATACCCTATTATCCTTGCTGATTTTAAAGCCAAGTCAATAAGATGTTTTGGCAGGCTTAAAATGTTCCAACTTTGGCAGTTGTTTCTTAAGCACCCACAACTGTTATTGGTAATATCAATGCATGGATCTCATCTATGCGACACCCTCTACAACTTCCACGTCTTGCATGTCCCCTTCTACCGTTGAAATTCTTATATTCACTTGATCTTGTACCCTATCCAATGTTTAATCTTAAGATCACTTTCTTCTCTTTTACCTTCTGTTTTCCTTTTATCTAGTTTAATATTCACAAAACCAAGTATGGAGATGATTGCTACATTGTGTAATAATCATCTACCCTTGTGATCTTCCTCCAAAAATTTATTCTTACTTTCCTCTACGGAACATTTCCAAAATCCTATTTAAGTTTCTTCTCTAACTCTCACTACAAAACTAATCCTAGATTTATCAAAATATTTTTCAATTTATTGTCTCAAACAAAATAGGACATTTGTGTGGTATTTCATATCACCTTATCTCCTCCCAAAAAAATATTTTCTTTATAACTATTCTCCTTGTTTTGTTTTCTAACCAAATGCATGTTTTTGGTACTTAAACCATTTCTTGTTTTTTTTAACAGGATAAAATCTACCTTGCTTTCTCAAGAGAGTGGGACATTTTGAACTCCTATTTTCCACATAGTTTCTCTCAACATTTTTCCAATTCACCTTTCATTTCAAAATTTGCCATAGCCACAAAAGAGATCCCAACCTTATTTGTTGGGCCATTTTTTTATAAAGTAACCTTTGTGCCCCCAACTATACCCCATTTTATTGAAACCTAATAATGCTTATGCATTATTGCATGTGACCATGCTCACACCTCCTTTTCCTCTCTTTATCCATACTTGAGTATCACATATTACAACTCTCCAATTCCTTCTACCTTGATCAAACTTAGCACTACCCTTGCCATCATTAGTAACATCACCTAGAATATTTCCATAGTCCATTTGAGCATTTATGCATGACCATCTAAGGCTTAACACAAAATGTGGCCGGCCATGTTGCTTGTATGGCAAAGCTTGCCATTACTTCTCTCTCTCTATCTCTCTCTCTCTCTCTCCTATCCCACTCTATCTTGGGAAACCACGACCTGGCTCCCTACCTGGCTCCCCTGCATAGCCCTGCATCACTCCTTCACCTCCCCTTTCTCTTCCCTCTCCCTTTCCCTTCCCAATACCCTAAATGGCATAGGCCTTGACAAAACAACCTAGGGCAGCACTCCTGCACCTCTAACCTTGTCTAGTCCCCTTCCTCGGATTCTCGGACGACTTTAGTGCCCTTCCCTCGTGCCCCAACGTCCCCAACACTTCTGCCCGAGCTTGCCAACCTGGTGGTCACCCCGTTCTTGGTCAACAAGCAAGCCAGCGCCCCAGCTCCCAAGGCCGCGCCATGGTGAAGCCCTGGCACACCTTTACCCAACGGGCATGGTCCTGAGGCAAGCCTAGCCCCGCAGCCTCTTCCCCATGCTTGCCAAGAACGTGCTCACCCTGCTCTGGCCATGCTAGCGCGTTCCCAACCATTGTCGCCTCTCCCGTATAATCCTTTGACAGAGGCCTGCGAGGTACCGTGCCTTGACTCCATCGAGCACCCTAGATCCCTCCCTAGCTAAGTCTCCATCAAGATATAGCCATCAAACACCTTGAGGCCCGCGCAATCACCACCTCGATTAGGGAGACTCGGTCCACCTTTCTCCTCTCTCTCAGCTGCGCTAGAACCGCCTCTGGATGCTTTGCAAGATTCTACAACCCAGCTGCTCAAACCTCACACCCCAACCTCGTGCACCGTCGCCCTACACCACGCCCACCGTACGCCGACAATCGGCTATAAAAACCGCCCAAGCCCCCTCCGCTCACCTCTTCACCTCACAGCACTCCTCTCCACCCCACCCACTCTCTGTCCCACGCAAGGAGCGCTGCGGAGCCTCTCTGGCCGCTGCTCGCCGGACAAAAACCATCCCGTGACCGAGGTCACCGTGAGGGTGGCAAGCACGGGCGAACTCGCCCCAGCATCCTCATCTCTTAATCTCCAATCCATGCTGTTCGCCGTCGTCCTCTTGTTCTAACCAACTGCCCGCGTTTCCCAGGACCCGAGTAGCCGCCGCCGTCGAAGCCCTGGCCGGGAGCTGCTGCGCGGAGGATCCCGTCGGGGCGAGGCTGCTGCAGGAGGAGAAGCCCTGAACGCACGCCCCTCGTCTGCCTCGACCCACCGCCGCCCGCCGGAGCTTCACCGCCGTCCGCTGCGACCGCCGGTGAGCCCCTGGCCGCCCCTTTCTCTCCTCACGTCCGTCGCGCGCGTGCCTGCGCGGAGGAGAGCGACGACCAGCATCTGCTCCTCCCGAGCGAAACGCTGCGTGGCCTGCATGGCCATGTCAGCCCATGCACAAGCCTGGCCCGCCTGGCCCCTCCCTTTTCTTTTTCTTTTTTTTTCTCCCCACCTTTCCACCTGGAAATCCCCTTGGGCCGGCCCACTTCTCAAATCTGTGCGGCCCAGTGTCTTCCCGCCCATTTTAATTCGTTTGAAAGTTTGGAAATTCCTGTTGTTTTGTGCTAAAACCAGATACACCAAAATGTGAATAACTCGAGTTATACAGACCCAAATCAAATGAAACCAATTGCATTAGTTCACAAATTTCATTACCTTTCCAATGCCACTGACCTTGTATTTTTAGGATTTTTGTACGATTTTTAATGTATTAAACATGATCACTGTATTCTGGTTAGTATTTCTAATTCCTAAAATTGTAGATTTCATATTTTTGAATGAATCCAATCGTGTTAATCTTGTTTTGTTATTGCCCATCTAGGAAAAATATCATTTTTTTCACTGATCTTTAAAATTTATTTCTGTTCACGAGTGTATGTGTGTCACATGCATTGATAGAATTAAAATATCTTTGACTTATTCAAATCCTTGCCATCACTTTGTTTTCAAAGTATCCAAACCATGATTTGTTACTTTAAAACAACTCCCCTGCATATTTTCATGTTTATTTTACCCGACCCTTGGTTCTTGAGCTATGTGTTGATTGTTTGCTTTATTTACTTTTGCGACGCTAGACACGAACGAGGGAGAAATTGAAGGGGAGGATTTTAGAGAAGGTTTTGAAGAGGACCAGGGACAAATAAGCCAAGGCAAGCCATCTCTTGATCTCTGAATGTTGAACCACATATTGTGGTTACTTTGTTATTATTATTGTCTCTCGATCTATCATGTGTGATTTCTACTTTTGTTGTTGGAGCATGCTTACCGTGAGCATCTTTACTCTCTTTGGCACCTCACCAACAAACCCCTTTTGTGAATGGTGGTTGTCAACATCATGATCTTGGTGTACCCTCTAAATGTGATGGGTATGCCCACTTATCTTGTGTGTATCGACCTCTTGACACCTTCTTGCACCCCTTAGAGGTATGATGATTAGCATCATTCCCTCTTGTTGATGCTATGCATACTTGCTCCCAAGTATGTTGAACCCATTGTTGATTTTATGCATACATACTCTCAAGTATGTTGAACCCCTTGTTGTTGTTATGCATGCTTACCCGAGCATGTATGCCCCCTTGACCACCAATTTTACCATCTTCTTAGTGGTATGATGATCAACATCATGACCCTTTGTCGAATACTCCTACTTGTGTTGTCCCCATGCGTGCTTATCCTAAGCATGTATGATCCCTTGACACCTCAATTATCATCTCCTTAGAGATATGACGGCTAGCGTCATGCCATTGTTACATCTTAGCTCCTACATAAAACTTTAGGTTGGGAACCCCTCAAGGTTTACCTTGTTGTAAATGTTTATGAAAACCTTGGGTGAGTTAACATTACCCAAGTGTATGGTTTATAAAGGCAAAAAGGATCTTGTCAAAGATGGTTGAGAAAAGGAATGTGTGTGTGTGAGTTGAGTTTTGAGAAAACGACACATGGTTCTTTGTATTCGCCGGAACAATTACACAGCGCAACCACATTATCCAAAGTGGGTACGGGCTTAGTTCGACGTCCGTTGAAATTGGCATGAGCACCCTTCACAACTTTCTAGGGAGGGTCACGACGACCTCGACGCCGGGTTGCGCTCCGGAGGAGGCAATACACTGTAGTTGCCTATAGCCGGACGATGCGAGGGTCTTCGTCATGGCGCCGGAGATACGCTCAAAAGGAGGTATGCTGCCGGGGTGCCGGGAAGGGGTAAGCCCACAGGGAAGGACTCATGTCAAGGGAGACGGGCGAAGGACTATGACTGATTATCCGAGCCTCGCATACTTTGGTATGTCGAACCGGGGATGATCCCGGCGGATTTTTCGGTTCTTGTGGTGAAAGTGCGCACACTCGCAGAGTTAAAACTATTCGAATAGCCGCGTCCGCGGTCATGGACGGTTGGGATGGCCGTTACGTAGCGCGTGTCGAGTTTTGGTTTTGAAAATGTTTTCCAAAGGAAATGTGTGTTGGAAGTACCGGAAGGGTACAGGAAAGATGGTGTGCCGACCATGTGGAGATGGTCGAGGAAAAAGAAACAAAAGAGGGTGACCTTTCCTAGTGTTTCATGTAGAGGAACTCTGCTTTAACAAAGATATAGAGATGTCATAAGACTTTCTTAGTGTCCCCTTCAACTGTGATGTGGGATGCTATATCCACAAGAGAAACTGATTCTCTTTCACATGCTATATCCACAAGAGAAACTGATTCTCTTTCACATGCTATATCCACAAGAGAAACTGATTCTCTTTCACATGCTATATCCACCAGAGAAACTATTCTTCCTCTCTTGTCTTCTTTAGTTAGAATTGTTATCACCTTCTTGATGGTTTGCGAGTACAATTCAAATGTACTCACGGCTTTGTCCCTGGCTATTTACTTGGCCAGACCTGGAGGACCTCGACAGATGAAGAAGGAGTTGACGACGTATATGCGAGCTAGGAACGTCTTCCCAGTCAGTTGCCTGTAGGATTATGGCAGATGACTTGGGTACTGCGCTGCTGAAGTGATGATGCTACTCTGATGTTTAGTTAGGCCCTTCGAGGCTATTATGTAAGTATGGGTCATGTGACCATGTTGTAATTTTCTTTTTCCGCTTTGTAATGGATGGTGTAATTTGATATCAGTTCGGTTATGTGTTCACGGCACACTGATCATGGGAACGTGAACTGTATACATAACAGGGTATTTCGGACAGCTAGTCCGGGGTCCCCACATACGCCGTGTGGGTCGAGGCCATGAAGGCCGCCAGCGCCGGTCTCCCCAGCAGAGCATGGTACGGACTATATAAGTCCACCACCTCAAAATCCAGGTTCTCGACCCGGCAATTGTCACGTCCTCCAAACGACACATCCACCCGGAATTTTCCAATCGGTGCGCAGGACAAACCCGGAACTATTCCATGGAAAGTCGTGTGCGTTGGCTGAAGCATGTTTTCTGTTATGCCCAGGGTATGCATAGTGTGCTTGTACATGATGTTGATGCTGCTGCCATTGTCTATCAGCACTTTTCTGAATTTCACTCGAGTTTGCGGCCCTTTCATGATTGGGTCCACCACAAGAGCATAGCCACCCGGGTTTGGCATGATTTTAGGATGATCTCGGTACAACCATGAGAGTTCCTGCTCTGACCACGGCATGTATTTTGGCACCGCCGGCATCACCGCGTTCACCTCCATGGAGCGACGGCGCAGGCTTTGCTTGTCTGTCGGCTCAGTGACAAAGACAACACAGCACTGATGTGGGTCTTCATAAATATTCCGGCCTAAAGGTGTCGGTGGAGGTGGCTGATTATCATCCTGCTCCACCCGGTTAACTTGTTGGTACTGTTGCCGGTTTGGCTGCATCGGTAAAGCGTTCGGCCCGGTAAGCGGTGGCGGCGGCGGTAGCTGTTGCTGCCGCGGCATGTCCGGTGGTGGCATCATTGCATTGCCTCCTCGCCCTTGGGCATCTTTTACCGCCCCTTTTTCCATCAAGTACTTGGTCCAGGTACAATCCTTCGTCAGATGGTTTGACGGGTGTGCCGGATTCGGTGTGTGCCACCGGCATGGTTGGTCCATGGCAGCTTCCATGGTGTACTTTGCGGGTTCTTGCCAGTTTCTTTTTCGGACCCGGGGTTTCTTTTCCACCCATTGTTTCTTTGGACCTGCCCATGGCTGCGATCCGGTTCTTTGCCTCTGGCTGCCGCTGGCATCAGAGTTTTCCTGCACAGCAGCAACTTGCTGCGTGCCATATCTTCGATCCAGGAAATCTTCCCTCCTCTTGTTGTTCCGGTTGTCCCGGTGTTGCTCTTGGCGTAGCTGTTCCGGCTCGGGTTGTACTGCCGGCTGCGTTGGGTCTCCCAACGCATAGTTATCCGCCACACGTATCATCTCTGCCAACGTTGTCGGCATGTTCCGTTGGAGCTTTTGCCACAACGGCGAACCTCCTTTGCATCCACTGCTGAACCAAGCAATGGCCTGTGCCTCGATTACACCTTCACAAGAGTTCCTCGTGGTGTTCCACCGGGCCAGATAATCCCGGTCTGTTTCGTTCGGTCGTTGCACACACAGAGCGAGTTGCTGCGGCCTGTTGGGCCTCTGATAAGTGCTGCTGAAATTGCTCACAAAAGCCTCCTCAAAGTCCAGCCAGCCATTTATGCTTCCTGCCGGCAAGTTGTTTAGCCAGATTCTTGCTGGTCCAACCAGAAATGATGGTATGATCCTCACGGCCCAGCGCCGGTTTCCTCCTCTCGCTTACGGTTCCTCCGCCGCCCGCGACGTATACCGCGGTCACGTAATCCGCGAGCCAATCTTCCGGCTTCGTAGTGCCATCGTATGTTTTTGTGTCACGGGGCAACGTAAAGTTGCGAACTGGTGGTTTTTCTCTCATGATTCTTGGGCCAAAGCACTTTGGGCCCGGAGGACCTTCCTCCTCAATCATTTCTGACAAGTACACTCTATCCAGACGGTGCCTCGCATCCCGTTCCGGTAAGTATCTCTCTCCCAAGCGTTCTCCCAAAGGGTTCCGGTATGCTGCCGGTCTGTTAGAATCGGCTTCATCGTAGCGTTCTGGTGCCGCGGCCCTTGCCTGCCGGTACCTTGGTGGAGGCATCTCTTCCTCATCTTCATACGCTTCCCTTGCAGCCGGATAGTTTTGCCCGGTTTCATGTCTACCGGCATGATTGTTTCCGGCATAGCCTTCCTTGGCGTAGCCTCGCTCTGCCCCTTGGCTTTTTCTACCGGCATCGTGTTGCCCGGCTTTTTGTTTATCGGCAAGGACTGGATCATACACGGTCATCTACCGTGCGTTTACTTCTTTTTCTTTTCTTCTGTCCGGATGGGGGGACGAGGCCTGCCCATGGGACTTGCTTCCGGCATTCTTTGTTGAACGCGCGGATTTCGAGGCTATAGCCTTGTTCAGCTCAGCCGGCTGCTCGGCGTTCTGCTGCTCTACGGTATCTAGCGGCTCTCGACACGCTCTTGCTGTTTTGCCGAGCCTCTCCGGTAAGCGAGTCACACGGATCTACGAGCAGCCTTAGCAGCTTTTATGGTTTTATCCGGACTACTGTACTTAGGTTTTTCTACAATGCTAACAGATGCAGAGGTACTCTTGCCGGTAAGAACTTCCTTACGTAAATCCCGATCTAGATTGCGAGCCTTAAGCCGGTTTTCCGGTATCCTAGCAGCATGAGCGCTAACAGAAGCAAGGCCATGGGCAGCGTTATACTCACGTACGGTTAGGTTCAGCTCGCGCTGCGCCTTGGACGACGTCTTTGCCGCTCTCGAGTATCCTCGGGCGCTGCGCCTCCAGCTCCGCCCGAGCCGCTGCCGGTCGATGTTCTGCGCGATGGGGGTTGCCAGCGCGCTCATCGCTGCTTGGAGAGGCGTTGCCGGCGGTACGGAAGATGCTCCCGCCGCGCCGGTGTCGCGCTCCAGCGGTGGCTTAGCCGCACGGGTCGAAACCGCGCGACCAGCACCTTCAGCCGCAACCTCCTTTCCTGCACCAGCCACACCGGTCATCATTACCTCGACGCTGCCGGCGGCGCGACCAGCACTAGAGCCATCCGGGCGGGTCCGGTGCCACCAGCACCGGCGAGAGCGCTGGCGCACAGGGACGGTGCCGAAGTAGACGCGGTGGCTGCCGAACTCGATGATGCGGCCGTTCTTGGGGAAGATGCCGCCGTTGGCGAAGCAGCCCGCGTTGTCGTTGATGAAATCGATGGAGTAGAAGCTCTGCACAAGCGCAGACACCGTCCGCTGGCCGGCGAGCTCGAGGAGGCCCGCCCGAATGTGAACTCCAGCATGCGCCACTTCATGCCCCACGGTGGGCGCCAACTGTCGTCGTGGTGAACGAGCAGATGCCATAGGATGGCTTAAGTTGGGGCCGAATGGACGTATGAGGATTCGGGGGAGGGTTTGCGATTAGATGGGACGAACTTCCGGATGCTTTCCTCAAGAACACAACCAAAGGCCGGTATACAAGAAGAGAGACAAGAGGAAGAACTCTTTACTAGATCGCTTGCTTCATTAAACTCAACATGGTTACAAGCTCACGTACAATGATCTCTCTGTGGTCTTGCTATTGATCGCGCCTGTAGGAGGCAGTACCCCCTCTCCTTATATAGGGGAGAGGGTGGCTTACACTGGAAGGAACCCTAATGGCATCTTTGACTAGACAAACTACTTTACAAAGCTACTTTAATCATAGATGACACCGGAGTCCTCTTTAATCGGGAGCGCTGACGTCCTCCGGCTTCTTTGACCGTCACTCTTCTCTTTATCGTCAGCCCTTGGTCTAAAGTTACTTTGCTTAGCTCATTTTTGTCTTCTAGCACTCGGAGAGAATCTTTGACCAGTCCCGCCGACAGGCTCTCCTTTCCGGTATCTTCTTTACCGGGTTCCGGCATACCCCCTTGGGGATACCGGCCTAGCTTGCTTTCCCAAATTCCTACCAGGCTTCCGGCAAGAACATTAAACCGGTATCTCGATGGCTCAAACCATCCGGTTTGGCATGCCTTTGGCATACCGGGGGTCATCCCCCCAACATTTGTGCTAAAAAGGATTGGGCCACTCGCTGCAATTATTTCTCTCGCATTTTACTTACTCGTACTTATTTCATCTGTTACATCAAAACCCCCTGAATACTTGTCTGTGAGCATTTACAGTGAAACCTTCATCGAAACCGCTTGTCAACACCTTCGCTCCTCGTTGGGATCGACATTCTTACTTATCGAAGATACTACGATACACCCCCTATACTTGTGGGTCATCAAGACTATTTTCACGGCGCCGTTGCCGGGGAGTGAAGCGCTATTGGTAAGTGGAATTGGTAAGGAAAACCTTTCTCGTTGTGCTGATTTTATTTCGCTCGCTGCTATAAGTCATTATGGAGAGATCTTCTCTTCAATTTCTATTTGGGAAATCTACTACTACCGCAACGGTAGTAGATGAGGCGCCGAGTGAGGAAGTGATACCATATAAAATACCTATGAAAATTATTGAACGTGTTATGGATAACCGCTATGAAGGGGATGGAACCGTCCACCCCGGTGATCATTTACTGTTTTTGCATGAATTATGCGGGTTATTCAAATGTGCAGGTATTGCTATGGATGAAGTGAGGAAGAAATTATTCTCTTTATCGCTGTCGGGTAAGGCGGCGCATTGGTATAAATTATTGGATAATGGGGATTCTCTTGAATGGAATGATATTGTGCCCCGGTTTTATTCTAAGTTCTATCCTCCAAGTGAAATTCATAAGGATCGGAATCGCATATATAATTTTTGGCCTCATGATGGAGAAAGTATTGCCCAAGCGTGGGGGAGATTGAAGTCTTTAATGCTCAAATGCCCCATTCATGAGCTTCCTGGTAATGTTATTATTGATAATTTCTATGCAAGACTTTCTTTTCAAGACAAGACCTTGCTGGATACTTCTTGTTCTCGGATCATTTACACGCAACAAAGAAGAGTTTAAAAGGGACCTTCTTGATCGAATCCAAGAAAATACCGAAGGTTGGGAGAACGACAAGGATAGAGAATCGGTATAATTTATGATTATAAATGCATTGAAGCTTTTATGGATACTGATTTATTTCGTAATATGAGTGCTACATATGGTCTTGATTCCCAAGTTGCTGTAAATCTTGATAAAGCTTTTGCCTCTCATTATGAATTGCCTAAGAAGAATTTTGATAAGTATCATGAACCATACAAAGATAAAATTGAATCATCTATTAATAAGTGTGTTGTAATTGAAACCGCCGATCGTGTTATTCCTGAAGCTTATATTGAAAAACTCCTTTCCCTGCTAAAATGAAAAAGTACTCTGTTATAAATAGTGCGGTACATAAAAGTGAAAAGAAACCTAGAGAACCTGAAGAACAAATAAAAGTTGAACCTGCTGTTGCAATAGTTAAAGATCTTGTGACTGAAAAGGTTGAGGATGGTCATATTATTTTCTGTGAAGATGCTTCTAATATTGTTTCACATCCTAATAAACCCAAACAAGCTAGTGTTCCTATGCTATCTGTTAAAATTGGTGGTCATTGCTATTATGGATTATGTGATATTGGTGCAAGTGTTAGTGCTATTCCGTATGAGCTTTACACGGAGATTATGCACGAAATTGATTCTTGTGAACTTGAAGATATTGATGTGGTTATTCAGCTGGCTAATAGAGAAACTATTTCACCAATTGGTATTGTCCGAGATGTGGAAGTTTTATGCGGTAAGATTAAATATCCTGCTGACTTTTTGGTACTTGGTTCTCATCGCTAGTGATTATTGTCCTATCATTTTTGGTAGACCTTTTCTAAACACTTGTGGAGCTATTATAGATTGCAAGAAAGAGAAAATTTTGACTAAATTTGTCTGGTGAATCTTATGAGTTTAACTTCTCTAAATTTACTAAAACTCCTTATAAAGCTGATTTGCCTAGTAATGATTTTAAAATGGAGCAGTGTGCATCTATTGTTCTTGTTCCTAACAATCCTTTGCAGGCAACATTTGGAGGATAGCGAGAGTGAAATTTTTAGGAAAGAAAGAGATGAACTTGAGGAAATCTTTCTTCGCCAACCTATTCTCAAGCACGATTTACCGGTGGAAGATTTGGGTACAACACCGCCACCTAAGGAAGATCCTGTTTTTGATTTAAAGCCTTTACCTGATAATCTTAAATATGCTCATATTGATGATAAGAAAATATATCCTGTTATTATTAGTTCTACGCTTACAGAGTTTGAAGAAGAAAGATTATTGCAAATATTGAAGAAACACCGAGGAGCTAGTGGCTACACTCTTGATGATTTGAAGGGGATTTCTCCATCTATTTGCCAACATGCTATTAATATGGAAGATGATGCAAAGCCTGTTGTTGAACCTCGGCGTCGTCTAATTCCGAAGATGAAGGAAGTGGTAAGGAATGAGGTATTACGACTTCTTGAAGCTGGTATTATATATCCTATTGCTGGTAGTAGATGGGTTAGTCCTGTACATTGCGTTCCCAAGAAAGGAGGTATGATCTGTTGTGCCTAATGATAATGATGAGCTCATTCCTCAAAGAGTGGTTGTAGGGTATAGAATGTGCATTGATTTTCGAAAAGTTAATAAAGTTACTAAGAAAGATCATTACCCTTTACCATTTATCGATCAAATGCTAGAAAGATTGTCTAAAAATACTCATTTTTGTTTTCTTGATGGTTATTCTGGATTTTCACAAATTGCTCGTTAAAGCTAAAGATCAAGAGAAAAACCACCTTTACTTGTCCCTATGGAACTTATGCTTATAGACGTATGCCTTTTGGTTTATGCAATGCTCCTGCTACTTTTCAAAGATGCATGTCTGCTATTTTTCATGGTTTTTGTGAAAGTATTGTAGAGGTATTCATGGATGATTTTTCCGTTTATGGGAATTCTTTTGATAGTTTCTTGCGAAACCTTGATAAAGTTTTGCAGAGATGTGAAGAAACTAACCTTGTTCTTAATTGGGAGAAATGCCACTTTATGGTTAATGAAGGAATTGTATTGGGACATAAAATTTCTGAGAGAGGTATTGAAGTTGATAGAGCTAAAGTTGAAGCAATTGAGAAGATGCCCTATCCGAGGGACGTTAAAGGTATTCGTAGTGTTCTTGGTCATGTTTGGGTTTTATAGGAGGTTTATTAAAGATTTCTCCTAGATTTCAAAGCCTCTTACTAATCTTCTTCAAAAAGATGTACCATTTGTTTTTGATGATGATTGTAAGGAAGATTTTGAAACTCTTAAGAAAGCCTTAACAAGCTCGCTCCTATAGTTGAACCTCCTGATTGGAATTTACCATTTGAAATTATGTGTGATGCTAGTGATTTTGCTGTAGGCGCTGTTCTTGGACAGCGAGTAGATAAAAAACTAAATGTTATTCATTATGCTAGTAAAACTCTTGATGCTGCTCAAAGAAATTATGCTACAACTGAAAAGGAATTATTAGCTGTAGTTTTTGCTTGTGATAAATTTAGATCTTATATTGTTGATTCAAAAGTTACTATTCATACTGATCATGCTTGCAATTAGATACCTAATGACAAAGAAAGATGCTAAGCCGAGGCTTATTAGATGGGTACTTCTTTTGCAAGAATTTGATTTACATATTGTAGATAGGAAAGGTGCTGATAATCCGGTTCGTTGATAATTTGTCTAGATTGGAAAATATTGCTTATGATCCTGTTCCTCGTTAATGATAGTTTTCCAAATGAACAATTGGCTGTGATAAAGGTGAGCTCGCGACACGATCCTTGGTATGCTGATTATGCTAACTTTATAGTTTCCAAGTACTTGCCTCCAACCTTTTCAGCTTCAACAAAGGAGGAAATTCTTTTATGATTTGAGGCATTATTTCTGGGATGACCCACATTTATATAAAGAAGGAGTGGATGGTATTATGCGAAGATGTGTTCCCGAATATGAACAACAAGAGATATTGAGTAAGTGTCATGGCAGTGCTTATGGAGGACATCACGCCGGAGATAGAACCGCGCAAAAAGTTCTACAATCAGGTTTTTATTGGCCAACTCTCTTCAAGGATGCGAGAAAGTTTATTTTATCTTGTGATGAATGCCAAAGGGTTGGTAATATCTCCGGACGCAATGAAATGCCTATGAATTATACTCTTGTTATTGAACCGTTTGATTGTTGGGGATTTGACTTCATGGGACCTTTTCCCTCTTCAAAAGGTAACACTCATATACTTGTTGTTGTTGATTATGTTACTAAATGGGTGGAAGCCATACCTACAAAAAGTGCCGATGGTGAGACCTCTTTAAAAATGCTTTTAGATATTATTTTCCCTAGATTTGGAGTGCCTAGATATATTATGACCGATGGAGGTTCTCATTTTATTCATGGAGGTTTTAGAAAAACTCTTGCTAAGTATGGAATTAATCATAGAATTGCTTCCGCTTATCATCCTCAAACTAGTGGTCGAGTAGAATTATCAAATAGAGAAATTAAATCTATTTTGGGAAAAACTGTTAATAAATCTAGGAAGAATTGGGCTAGTAAATTGAAAGATGCACTATGGGCTTATAGAACTGCTTATAAAAACCCCATGGGAATGTCACCTTATAAAATGGTCTACGGAAAAGCTTGTCATTTACCTTTAGAGCTAGAACACAAAGCTTATAGGGCTGTTAGAGAATTAAATAAAGATCCTAAACTTGCCGGTGATAAGAGGTTGCTACAATTAAGTTCTCTAGATGAATGGAGAAGTGAAGCTTATGAAAATGCTAAACTCTTTAAAGAAAAAGTTAAAAAATGGCATGATAGGAGGATCATCAAAAGAGAGTTTAATATTGGGGATAAAGTCCTATTGTATCGGTCTCGTCTCGGATTCTTTGCGGGGAAATTACTCTCGAAATGGGAAGGACCATATGTTGTCGAGGAGGTGTATCGCTCAGGAGCAATCAAGATTAGCTCTCTCCAAGGCAATGCTACGCAAGTGGTGAATGGACAAAGACTCAAGCATTATATCTCGGGTGATTCTTATAATGTTGATGTTGATATTATTCAAGTGGAAACACCGGAAGCTTTCATCAAAGGACAAATTGACAGTCCGCCAGAACTCGACTTTGAATAGGTAACAGTACTGGTAATGAAAAGTACGCAATTTACTTTCCGAACAATATTTTCGCTGTTTTTGGAAAATATGAGAAATTACGAGTTCGAAACGGAGTGGAAAGGACGCACGAGGGGGCGCCACCATAGGCCGGCGCGGCCAAGCCTGGGCCCGCGCCGACCTATGGTTTGGCCGCCCCGTCGCCCCTTTCCGACTCTGGTTCGATCTGGTACTTTCTGTTTGTCGTGAAAAATTTTGCTATATAATTCCCCGGACCCCTGGAGGTCCGTATATCGTGTTTTCGACGTGTTTTGTTTCGAGCTGTTTCTGCCAGGATCTGTTTTTAGTCTAGAAGCACCATGGTCTCCAAGAACAAGGGCAAGGAGCTTTCAGAGGAAGAAGTGAAGGAGGTGCCATCGAGACAAGATCAGCAAGCCGGAGAGAGCAAGCAAACCTTGGTGGGATCTGTTGACACTCGACGTTCTTTTTCTCATAACTTGCAGGGACCTCTACCACCCGCTCTTAGCCTCGATTCTTTCCCCATGATGGAAGAAGTTCTACGGGTTACTGATGAGTTTTGTGATCAATATCGGGCTCTAAGAAGAGAAGTGGAGATACTCCAGGAGGAGAACGGCCGTCTCCGAAGATTGATCGAATACCATTCGATTCGCGTCACAAGGTCGTCATCGCCGACCTCAGATAACAATGAATCTCTTCGAATCTTAGTGCAGAATAGTCAAGCTAAGAAACTAAAGTTGAAGGAGTGTATTAAGAAGCGCGGGAATTCATCACCACCATCGCCGAAGGAGTAATTCATCATCGCTATTGGCATCCCCTTGGTTTGTTCCAAGCTTGGGGGAATGCCGCGGTATCACATTATCACTATCTTTTACTTTTATTGTCAAGTAGTGTCATATAATGAATAGGGAAGTTATCGTATAGGATGGGTTGCGTTTGGAAGTATCTCTCCTTTAGTTGTCTATGTATCCCTTGGTTTGAGTTATCGATATGGAATATTAATGAGAAGTCTTATCATTTACATATTGCACATCTTATTTTAGTTTGCAAATCTCTATGATTCATCTTGTTGTTAGTATTGGTATCACTTTGGGAGCATTGAATAAATCTATTTGGTTTTGGCAAACTTAGCATTGGTCAATAGCAACAACACTTTGAGGTTTAAATAGAAAAGAGAAATACATGTAGATGTTTCATTGTCTTTCTTGTTAGCTCATAGCTCATTATTCTGAAGTTAAAATTGTTTGTGCTTACAAGGAAGATGCATGATTGTTTCTATCATATGTATATTTGTTTGTTTCCCTCGACTCTTATGCTTGCTAATTAACCTTGCTAGTCAAAGACCTGTACTGAGAGGGAATACTTCTCGTGCATCCAAACCTTCAACCAAACCTGTGTTATTTGTGTCCACCATACCTACCTATTACATGGTATTTTCTGCCATTCCAAGTAAATACTTCATGTGCTACCTTTAAACAATTCAAAACTTAGTATCTCTTATCTCGTGTCAATGTTTCATAGCTCATGAGGAAGTATGTGGTGTTTTATCTTTCAATCTTGTTGGGCAATTTCCACCAATGGACTAGTGGCTTCATCCGCTTATCCAATAATTTTGCAAAAAGAGCTGGCAATGGGATTCCCAGTCCCAAATTAATTAAACTAAATAGACACTCCTCCATGGTATGTGATTGATGGACGGCACCCAAAGGATTCGGTTAGCCATGGCTTGTGTAAGCAAAGGTTGGGGGGAGTGTCATCATCATCATAAAGCTAAAATAAAAAGGCACTCCTTCATGGTATGAGATTGTTGGTAGGCACCCGAAGATTCGGTTAGCCATGGTTTGTGAAAGAAAGGTTGGAAGGAGTGCCACACAAAAGGAAAATATTATGGGAGCCGCTCTTAGGAGGTTGTCTGGCAAGGGGTTAGAATACCCGCTACCAGTCGTTGACAACAACAAACACCTCTCAAAATGTTACTTTTATTATCTCTATATGATTTCAAAACTGAAAGAGCTCTAGCACATGATTTAATCCCTGCTTCCCTCTGCGAAGGGCCTGTCTTTTACTTTATGTTGAGTCAGTAAACCTATTTCTCTCCATCTTAAGCAAGCATTTGAGTAGTTGTGATCAAACCATTATATTGTGATTTGTTACATCATGTCTTTTATTCTTCCTTGTTTAGCACAAGTTTTATCTGAATGAATATAGCTTTGCAAGTTATCCATGATTATGAAGAGACCATTATGATTGAGTATGCAAGTTGTGCATTATAAACTTTAACATGAGAGCGCTGCTCAATAAGATAAATATAATCTATTAATTGTTCTCTGACCAAGAACGAAGTTTGCCATCGCCAATTATGATTTCTCATGCACCTTTGCTTGTGACTACCTTATACTTGTTTCAATATGAGTTATAAGAGGTTGTTTACTATAATGTCCTGTGTGAATGAATATGATGCTTCTTGTCCGTATTCTATTTATCGACTCTTCACTCCATAAACATGTGGTCATGTCTATTGAGTTCGGCTTCGCTTGGGGACAAGCGAAGTCTAAGCTTGGGGGAGTTGATACGTCCAATTTGCATCACTATTTTATATCATAATTTGCTGTTATTCATTGATATATTTCATATTGGGACACAATACTTATGTTATTTCATCTATTTTGCATGTTTCATCATTATTGGAGGATCGAACACCGGAGCCGGGATTCCCGCTGGAAAAAGCACCGTCGTAACGCAATATTTCGGAAGATCAACTGTGGAAGGAAATTATACCAAAAATCCTATTTTTCAAGATGACGAAGGAAGCCGGAAGGAGGAGCCGGGAGGAGCCGGGGTGGGCCCACACCCTAGGGCGGCGCGGCCCAGGCCCTGGCTGCGCCGCCATGTGGTCTGGGGGGCCCACGACCCCTTTCGCCTCCTTTTCTTTGTGAAACCCTTCGTCCCGAAGACCTAAGCCACAGAGGAATACTCACGAAGGGTTACAGCCGCCTCTGCGGGGCGGAGAACAACAGAGAGAAACGAGCTCTCCGGCGGGCAGGAATCCGCCGGGGAAATTCCCTCCGGGAGGGGGAAATCGACGCCATCGTCACCGCCATGGAGCTGGACATCATCTCCATCACCATAATCATCATCTCCACCGTCATCACCGCCATCTCCTCCGCAGCACCTCGTCACCGCCGTAGCAATTTGGGTTTGATCTTGATTGTTTGATAGGGGAAACTCTCCCGTATCGATCTATACTTGTTGTTGATGCTATTGAGTGAAACCATTGAACCAAGTTTATGTTCAGATTGTTATTCATCATCATATCACCTCCGATCATGTTCCATATGATGTCTCGTGAGTAGTTCATTTAGTTCTTGAGGACATGGGTGAAGTCTAAATGTTAGTAGTGAACTATGGTTGAGTAATATTCAATGGTGTGATATTTAAGTTGTGGTGTTATTCTTCTAGTGGTGTCATGTGAACGTCGACTACATGACACTTCACCATTTATGGGCCTAGGAGAATGCATCTTGTATTCGTTTGCTAATTGCGGGGTTGCCGGAGTGACAGAAACCTAAACCCCCGTTGGTATATCGATGCAGGAGGGATCGCAGGATCTCAGAGTTTAAGGCTGTGGTTAGATTTATTCTTAATTACTTTCTTGTAGTTGCGGATGCTTGCAAGGGGTATAATCACAAGTATGTATTTAGTCCTAGGAAGGGCGGTACATTAGCATAGGTTCACCCACACAACACTTATCATAACAATGAAGATTATTTAGCCGTATGTAGCGAAAGCACTAGACTAAAATCCCGTGTGTCCTCGAGAACGTTTGGTCATTATAAGTAAACAAACCGGCTTGTCCTTTGTGCTAAAAAGGATTGGGCCACTCGCTGCATTTATTTCTCTCACATTTTACTTACTCGTACTTATTTCATCTGTTACATCAAAACCCCCGAATACTTGTCCGTGAGCATTTACAGTGAAACCTTCATCGAAACTGCTTGTCAACACCTTCTGCTCCTCGTTGGGATCGACATTCTTACTTATCGAAGATACTACGATACACCCCCTATACTTGTGGGTCATCAGTGACGCCGGAGTCCTCTTTAATCAGAAATGATGATGTCCGCCGGCTTCTTTCAGTGTCATCTCTCTCTTTGGCGCCAGGGCTCTGATTAAAGTCACTTTGCTTAGCTCATCCTTGTCTTCTTGCTCTGAGGAGAATCTTTGACCAGTCTCCGCCGACAGCCCTCCCTTCCGGTATCTTCTTTACCGGCTCCGGCATACCCCTTTGGGGATACCGGCTTAGCCTCACTTATCTTAAATTCCTACCTTGCTTCCGGTAAGAACATTAAACCGGTATCTTGACGGCTCAAACCTTCCGGTTTGGCATGCCTTTGGCATACCGGGGGTTATCCCCCCAACATTAGTCCCCGAAGCTGGTACAGTCTGGAGGATTCTATCCCACAGACTATGCCAGGTTTCCGAGTTTTTTAGGATACCGGTTTAATCCCTTAAGCTTGAGCTTGGTTCCGGCACCTTTTACCCTTCTTCATTTTCCTCTCTTCACAAAGCACGTTCCGGCACCTTTTTTCTCCGGTACCATTCGCATTTATCTCTTCCTCGGCGAAGTCGAGAATATCTTGGGCCCCGCGCCTGTCAGTGACATGCGCACTGCAACTGTCGCGCCAGTGTCAGTTGTCACTTCGCTTCGACTCCCGCGCGCCCATTTAATGCACCACTGCGGATCCCACTAACCGCTTTGGATCCTGTGTGCGCCTCCGTGTGGCCTCCTCTTTTCTCGCGTGTATCTCTTTGCCACGTGGCAGCCCGTGGCGCGAACCGTCGTGGCCCGTGAGGCGAACCGTCGCGGCCCACGAGGCAAACCGCCGCGGCCCAGCGGTTTTCAGCCCATCCTCTCTCTCCTTTATAAGCACAACTGCTCCATCTTCTTCCTCTTCTTCGCATTCCTCATCCTTCGCGCATAGTGCTCCTCGCCTTTGTGCTTCCGCCGCTCTCCGTCCGCCGTCGCTTGCTCCAACTCCGGCGCCCGACGAACTCACGCCGTGCCTCCGCCGGACTTCGCTGTGCGGGAATCTCTAGCAGCAGTTCCACCGCGCCCGCTGCATTCTCGCTCCTTTGCGAGCTTCTCCGCCTCGCCGTCGACGGTGCTCGTCGGCGACCGCAGGTCCGCTCCACCACCAGCGAACACCTTCCTCAGCGACCGCGCCGCTCAAGGTTGGTACCAATCTTGCTTTGCTCGCCGTTTGCTTGCTTTTCGCATCTTGGGTCTACGGTGTTCTTATTTCCTCTTTTTCTTTGGTTTTCTTCTTACTCGTAGATCTTCACGCGGGGTCCAAGTGTGGGATTTCTGTTTTTTCGCCTTCCCATCCAATGTCTTACGAATCCTCCTCCGCATCTTCTTCTTCCCCTTCTGTTAGACACCGTGATCAATCTCCCGGTGAATCCACCGCTCCAGATCCGATGGAGACCGATTCCGGCAACCAGCAGGGATCCGGTAGCCACCAAGAATCCGGTGGCCATCTAGAATCCGGTAGCTTTAGCCAAGCTTCCGGTAGCCAAGAAGCGAGTAGCTCTGGCCGAGCCTCTAGCAGCTCTAGCCAATCATCCGGCGCTGAGCCTTCCCCAATCACCCGCGGAGCCTGGATGGGCTCCAGTGTTACTGAGTATGAGATCGATTGGTTGTACCGGTCCCGCAGGATTCCGGCAGGAGTCACTTGCCGGATTCCTGATGACGAAATTGAACCGGACCCCGAGCCCGACGAAAATGTTGTTTTTCTTCTCACTTTGAGCGTGGCTTCGGCCTTCCTGCCTCCCCTTTTTTCCGGGAGTTTCTAGATTTCTATAAACTCCAACCTCACCACCTTCCTGGTAACGCCATCTTTTACCTTTCTTGTTACGCCACCTTCATGGAGGCCTACATCGGCATTCGTCCCACCCGTGAGACTTTTGCCCGCTTCTTTGCCCTTCGGATTAACTCCGTTCAGGGCTTAGATATCCCCAAACCTAAACCTCCCGTGCAATGCGGGTCTTACATAATCGGCTCCCGTCAAGGGAGCCCCTTTTAAGTTCTCTCGGTCTCGAGTCATGCCGGCTATGGCAAGGGACCTTTTTCTACGTGAAGAACAACGGCGCCGCGGACCTTATTGATCTGCCTCCTTTTGATCCGGCGCCGCCCACGAAGGCCAACTGGAGCTACAACCCGAAGTCTGATCATGCTGAAACCAGCCGGGTGGTACGCTTCTTGGCCTCTTTGAAGAAGGAGACCAACATCTGCTCGGATGATATCATCCGCACCTTCGTCTCTCGCCGGGTGCTTCCTCTGAAGCGCCGTGCGCATAGGATGATCGAGATGTAACACCCAGGCGATCCTACCAAGATCACAGGCCGTCCGCTTAGCAAGAAGGACGTCGTCCGCAAGGCTAAGCAGATTTGCCAAACTGCTATGCCATTTGACTGGGAATGGGGCCTCCTTCCTCTCAAAGACTACTAACCCCCCGACTCAAGAAGTAAGGGATTATGCGATTAGGGTTGTTTTTTGCCGGCGACTTTCTCGCTCTTGTTAACCCTCTTTTTTATGTTTTAGGCCAAGGACCGCTTCCCTCTCATTGAAGCAGAGCGGCGTGGAGCTTGCCGGAAACGCGCCTTGACTCCTTCGACCCGCATCCTTACATCTTTTGGAATGATCTCGAAGATGGGCAAGACTCCGGCCGCGCGTCTTGGCCGGTCTCCGCCAAAGCCAACCGGGTCCTCCGATGACCTGACCATGCTTGAGGTAATTTCTTTTCCGGTTTCCTTTTACTTTTCCATTATTGGCTTCCTGCGAATTGCTTCTTAGCCACATTCACTTCATAGATCCACGAGCGCGTGCCGCCCTTGCGCGCCGAGGCGGGCTCTGAGTTTGTGGACAAACTCATGGCCCAGGGCCAAAAGAACAAACAGCCGGCGTCTGATGCCGGTGCCAGCCAGGCCCCTCCCTCCAAGCGCTTCCGGACTGAGCCCTTGGGGGAGAAGCAAGTGGGCGTGCGCCGCTACGGGCGCAAGGCGATGCCAACTGCTTCCGGGTAAGTCTTTCATCTTTTGGTTTGCCTCTCCTTGCCAAGTTATTTTTCCGGTTGCTTTTTTCCAACCATCTTTCTTTCTTTTTCTCAGCCCAGCGCTCAAGCTTGGCTCAAGGCCATCGGGCTCTGAAGGTTCCGCAAGGACTTCAACCCCTCCTCCTCGCTCAAGACCGGCACCATCCGGTGCCGGCAACACCCTCCGCCTCCCTTTCGGGGGGCACAACAAATTCGGGGCGTGCGGCCCCTTCATCATCAGATCACCGCACGGAGGAGGATCTCTCCTTCCTCCCAGAGAACCAGGATACCGGCACCAGCAACATCGGTGCCGGAGAAGAAGAAGCTGCCGGGCGGGCGGAGCCTCCGGCTCCTCCCATCCCCGAAAAGACAACAACTTCCGCGCCGGAATCTTCCGCGCCGGAATCTTCCGCGCCGGAAGGTTCCAAACCGGGTGACGCGCCCAGCGCTCCCCAGTCTCCACGAACCATCCTCATGCCGCCACCAGGTGCTCCTCGCGCCAAACCTCTCGGGGCTGCTCCTGCCGCGCCGCCGCCCAAGACCTCCAAGCTTATCAAGGGGAAGGCGACGGCCTCTAGCGCCCCTTCTGCCGGCTAGCAGCCTCTTATGCTGCATGTCTCCAAGGCCGCCAGGGATACCGCCACGAAGGCCACCGGTCTTCTTGGCCGTATTACTGAGTTCCAACGCCAAGGCCGGGACTCGGGGCATCTCCCCGACCTACGCCCGAAGTGGAACGCCGCGGACATGACTCCGGCGACCCGCGGCTTGGGCAAGGACAGGCTGCCGGCACTCGATCCGAGCTTGGGGACCGGTCTTCCGAAGAGCACTTCATGCGGCTTCGCAGCCGCCGTGAAGGAGCTCGACAGCACGCGTGGTATGATGCCACGAACAACTTGATGGTACGTTTTTCTAACTTTTCTCAATTGCTACCGGTTTCCTTGCTTCCGGATTTGTTCTATCTTTTCTTTAGTTTTATGCCGGTTTCTCTCTTGTCTATCTTCCTAGTCCCCGAGTTTTGTGGTGAGAGCGCAGCTTTTAGCGCAAAACTTAACTTAAAAACTTAGCGTGAAACCGGCACTGCCAGTCCTCGAGTTTGAGGTTAAGAACTTTGTTCTTAGCGCAAAACTTTATCTTAGAAACGCGCGAAACCGGCACTGCCAGTCCCCGAGTTTCGGGTTAAGAACTTTGTTCTTAGCGCAAAACTTATCTTAGAAACGCGCGAAACCGGCATCGCGATCCCCGAGTTTCGGGTTAAGAACTTTGCTCTTAGCGCAAAACTTTATTTTAGAAACGCGCGAAACCGGCACTGCCAGTCCCCGAGTTTCGGGTTAAGAACTTTGTTCTTAGCGCAAAACTTATCTTAGAAACGCGCAAAACCGGCACTCGCCGACCCCGAGTTTCGGGTTAAGAACTTTGTTCTTAGCGCAAAACTTATCTTAGAAACGCGCAAAACCAGCACTCGCGGTCCCCGAGTTTCGGGTTAAGAACTTTGTTCTTAGCGCAAAACTTATCTTAGAAACGCGCGAAACCAAGCATCGCCAGTCCCCGAGTTTCGGGTTAAGAACTTTGTTCTTAGCGCAAAACTTATCTTAGAAACGCGCGAAACCAGCACTGCCAGTCCCCGAGTTTCGGGTTAAGAACTTTGTTCTTAGCGCAAAACTTATCTTAGAAACGCGCGAAACCAGCACTGCCGATCCCCGAGTTTCGGGTTAAGAACTTTGTTCTTAGCGCAAAACTTATCTTAGAAACGCGCAAAACCAGCACCGCGTCCCCGAGTTTCGGGTTAAGAACTTTGTTCTTAGCGCAAAACTTATCTTAGAAACGCGCGAAACCAGCACTCGCGATCCCCGAGTTTCGGGTTAAGAACTTTGTTCTTAGCGCAAAACTTAACTAACCTCTTTTTCTTGAACAGCTCACGGCTGACGCTCGGAAGGCCCTCTTTGAGGAGCTCTTATGGGAGCATCGGGAGCTCGCTGAGGCGCACGATAAGTGACAAGGTAAGTTCTTGTCCGAGCGGCATCTTTCTTACCGGAAACCTTTTTTCCTCCTAACATTTGCAATTTCTGCTTAACAGTGATCCCGGAAGCTTCCATTAACGCTCTCAAGGAGCAGCTCGCCACCGCTCAACGTATAACTTTTCCCCTTTCTCCTGTTAACTTGATTTTCTTCTCATGTTTATTAGCATAATCTTGTTTACATCTTCTTTTCCGGGTTGCAGTGGAGAAGGACCAGCTCATCCGGCAGCATAAGGAGGAGCTGAGCGCCTACAAGACCAGCCACCAGGAGCTCAAGTCCCAGCTCATTCAGCTGGGGCTTGACCATGCCAAGGCCCTCAAAGCCGCTGAAGCTGACGCAGCGGCCAAGATGGACGAGGCACTGGAGGACGCCGGCAATGCCACCGTGGTGTTGCGAGCTGAGCTGGAGGAGCTGGCCAAGGCCCGGAAAGGTGCCGAGGAGAAAGCCGCGCGGCTGGAGGAGGAGCACAAGGAGTGTAACCAGCTGATCCCGCAACCGACGCTCTTGCCTACCGTGAGTCCTTTTCCTTTATATATTTTGACTACCGCATACGATCCTTTTTTCCAACCCTATTTTCTTTTCATTATCTTTCCTTCCCCGTCTCTTTTTCTTCCGAATTCTTTTCATTCCGGTCTCTATTTCTCCCGGATTCTTTTCATTCCGGTCTCTTTTTCTCCCGGATTCTTTTCCTTAGCCTTTTTCTTTCTTCGCACAGGCCTCTTTCCGGACTCTCAGACGTACGCTGTCAAGAAGGTCGACGCGCGCCGCACTGCCCAGGGCCAAGCGAATCTTGCCGTGCCATGGACGCCCAATGACCATCTGGTCGCGCTTAATGCGCGGGTGTCTCATATGCGGGCTATAGATCGCAATTTATCTGATATTCCTGATGTAGCTACCCAGCTCTTCAGGACCCTTTGGCCTGGCGAGGAGGTGCCGGATACTTTCTCCCTTATCAGTGACCGTCTCAAGGGCGCCGGCAGGAGGATCCGCGAGTGGCAGTGCTCTGCTGCCCGCGCTGGAGCAGATTCTGCCCTCCGCGTTGCTTGTTCCTGGTACCCGAGCTCGACCTCGGATGCCCTCACCGGAGTGCGCGAAGGCGCGGAAACCGATCTGGACCCGATTCTCACCGCGAAGCGGCAGGATCGTGCGTATCGCGGAGTACGCCGAAATGCGCACCTTCATCCCTCCCCCTCCTGACGTCAAAGATTATCTTGATGAGGAGGAGGATGAAGCCGAGGAGGAGCCTCAAGATGGTGCTGGTACTGGCGACGCTCCTCCGGAAGCCCCTGCTGCCTGATTACCTGTCTTACCATTTACCTTGCCGTGCTGTTTGGCCCCGCGTGGCTTAGAACAATGTTCTCGTTAAATTCTGCCCCGTATGCCGGGGCTTATGATGTAAAACTTAAGTCCGCTTGTGGTTGCCGTACAACATTTTATGCCGGTAAGTTATACCGGTGGCTAATTATCTTGGGTTTGCCTTAGCATTTTTGCGTTTGGTTCGCTTTTATCCCGCACCGCAAAGATTTCCAAATTGTTTCGCATTCAATTTGATGCACACTTGGTTCTTTTGCCTTGGCTCTGCCTCGCCTTCTCCGGGCGTTCTTTGGCGTATGAGCACAAGGTTCTTTCACCAAACAAGCATTTTCTTGAACTTGGAAATAACTTCGAAATTTTGCAAAAAACCGAGTTAAGCGGGGTTAGTTAAATTTTCCGGATTGTTCTTTCCTCGCTCTCTCTCTCGCAGCTCATGTGCTTATCCCCTACCGGTTTATCTTGCTTGCCATGAAGCCGGGTTGCGGACAGCAGCAGAGTCGAAGACTCCGGTAGGGTTTAGCACACTACTAAACCGGAAAGAAAAACGTTCAATAAGCAACCGGTAAACTGAAAAAATAGACAAGTTACATGCAATCTTATTGGGGTAGTCCCCGATATTCATTCAATGTTCCGGCATCTTTTATTCATAGCATATAAGGTACAAAAAGGAACTTCTTACACCACCACTTCAAGAGTAGAAAGGACGCAACAGAGCTACGTTCCATGGACGCTTGCTCTCCTCTCCGGACTTGTCCGCCTTTCCTTCTTTCCACTCCCGTGCATCAATTAGGTAGTATGCATCATTGTGAAGCACCTTGCTTACAATGAAGGGACCTTCCCAAGGTGGCAAGAGCTTATGCCGGCCTTCGGCTGCGCCGCACTAGGCGAAGCACAAGATCTCCTTCCCGGAAAACTCTTGGATTAACTTTCCTGGTCATGATAGCGTCCGAGGTTTTGTCTGGTAAATGGTTGTTCTTGCCAAAGCTAGCTCTCTTGCTTCTTCTAGCAAGTCCACATCATTTTCTCTGGCCTCTTTGACCTCTTGCTCAGGATAGAGCTGTACTCTTGGTGAATCATGGATGATGTCGGTTGGTATGACCGCTTCTGCTCCATAAACCATGAAGAACGGAGTGTATCCGGTAGACCGGTTTGGAGTTGTTCTTATACTCCACAAGCACCGATGGTATCTCATCAAGCCAACATCCCGGTGATTTTTCCACTGCGTCAATGAGTCTGGGTTTGATACCGGAGAGTACCAAAGCATTCATTCTTTCCACTTGGCCGTTGCCTTATGGGTGTGCCACCGAGCACAAATCCAACCGGGTGTTCTTATCCTCACAAAACCTTTTGAACTCACCTTGAGCAAAGTTGGTTCCATTGTCAGTAATAATGTTGTGCAGGTATCCATACCGCAAAATGACATCTTTTAAGAACTTCACTGCTGTGTGCCCATCACATTTTGCGACAGGTTTCACTTCTACCCACTTGGTGAACTTATCCACCATAACCAAGATGTGGGTCATGCTGCTTCTTGCAGTCTTGAATGGGCCAACCATGTCAAGGCACCAAACGGAGAATGGCCATGTTAATGGTATTGTCTTTAAACCGGACGCTGGGGTATTATTTTGCTTGGCGTACCTCTGGCACCCGTTGCATTTTCTTACCAAATCCTCAGCGTTCTCCAATACAGTGGGCCAGTTAAACCCATGCCGGAATACTTTTGCTACCAGCGCCCTTGACGAAGCATGATGCCCACATTCTCCTTGGTGAATCTCCTCGAGCATTTCTTTCCCTTCTTCCGGTTCCACACATCTTTGAAGGACACTGATACGTCTCCGACCTATCGATAATTTCTTATGTTCTATGCCATATTATTGATGATACCTACATGTTTTATGCACACTTTATGTCATATTCGTGCATTTTCTGGAACTAACCTATTAACAAGATGCCGAAGTACCAGCTTCTCGTTTTCTGCCGTTTTTGGTTTCGAAATCCTAGTAATGAAATATTCTCGGAATTGACGAAACAAAGACCCAGTGGGCCTATTTTTCCACGGAGCTTCCGGAAGACCGAAGAACACACGAAGTGGGGCCACGAGGGGCCGCCACCATAGGGCGGCGCGGCCCAGGTCTTGGCCGCGCCGACTCGTGGTGTGGGGCCCTCGTCCGGCCCCCGACTCGCCCTTCCGCCTACTTAAAGCCTCCATCGCGAAACCCCCGAGGCGAAAAACCACGATACGGAAAACCTTACCGAGACGCCGCCGCCGCCGATCCCATCTCGGGGGATTCCGGAGATCTCCTCCGGCACCCTGCCGGAGAGGGGATTCATCTCCCGGAGGACTCTACACCGCCATGGTCGCCTCCGGAGTGATGAGTGAGTAGTTCACCCCCGGACTATGGGTCCATAGAAGTAGCTAGATGGTTGTCTTCTCCTCATTGTGCTTCATTGTTGGATCTTGTGAGCTGCCTAACATGATCAAGATCATCTATCCGTAATTCTATATGTTGTGTTTGTCGGGATCCGATGGATAGAGAATACCATGTCATGTTAATTATCAAGTTATTACACATGTGTTGTTTATGATCTTGCATGCTCTCCGTTACTAGTAGAGGCTCTGGCCAAGTTTTTACTTTTAACTCCAAGAGGGAGTACTTATGCTCGATAGTGGGTTCATGCCTGCATTGACACCTGGGACAGTGACAGAAAGTTCTAAGGTTGTGTTGTGCTGTTGCCACTAGAGATAAAACATTGGCGCTATGTCCGAGGATGTAGTTGTTGATTACATTACGCACCATACTTAATGCAATTGTCTGTTGCTTTGCAACTTAATACTGGAGGGGGTTCGGATGATAACCTGAAGGTGGACTTTTTAGGCATAGATGCACTTGGATGGAGGTCTATGTACTTTGTCGTAATGCCCAATTAAATCTCACTATACTTATCATGTCATGTATGTGCATTGTTATGCCCTCTCTATTTGTCAATTGCCCGACTGTAATTTGTTCACCCAACATGCTTTTATCTTATGGGAGAGACACCTCTAGTGAACCGTGGACCCCGGTCCATTCTTTAATACTGAAATACAAATCTGTCTGCAATACTTGTTTTATCTGTTTTCTCTGCAAACAATCATCTTCCACACAATACGGTTAATCCTTTGTTACAGCAAGCTTCGGTGAGATTGACAACCTCACTGTTTCGTTGGGGCAAAGTACTTTGGTTGTGTTGTGCAGGTTCCACGTTGGCGCCGGAATCTCCGGTGTTGCGCCGCACTACATCCTCGCCACCATCAACCTTCAACGTTCTTCTTGACTCCTACCGGTTCGATTAAACCTTGGTTTCTAACCGAGGGAAACTTGTCGCTGTGCGCATCACACCTTCCTCTTGGGGTTCCCAACGGACGTGTCAACTACACGCATCAAGCAAATTTCTCGGCGCCGTTGCCGGGAGATCAAGACACGCTACAAGGGGAGTCTCCACTTCTCAATCTATTTACTTTGTTTTTGTCTTGCTTTATTTTATTTACTACTTTGTTTGCTGCATTATATCAAAACACAAAAAAATTAGTTGCTAGCTTTACTTTATTTACTGTCTTGTTTGCTATATCAAAAACACAAAAAAATTAGTTTACTTGCATTTACTTTATCTAGTTTGCTTTATTTCTGCTAAAATGGCCAACCCTGAAAATACTAAGTTGTGTGACTTCACTAGCACAAATAATAATGATTTCTTATGCACACCTATTGCTCCACCTGCTACTACAGCAGAATTCTTTGAAATTAAACCTCGCTTTACTTAATCTTGTTATGCGAGAGCAATTTTCTCGGTGTTAGTTCCGATGATGCCGCTGCCCATCTCAATAATTTTGTTGAACTATGTGAAATGCAAAAATATAAAGATGTAGATGGTGACATTATAAAATTAAAATTGTTCCCTTTCTCATTAAGAGGAAGAGCTAAAGATTGGTTGCTATCTCTCGCCTAAGAATAGTATTGATTCCTCGGACTAAATGCAAGGATGCTTTTATTGGTAGATATTATCCCCCTGCTAAAATTATATCTTTGAGGAGTAGCATAATGAATTTTAAACAATTGGATAATGAACATGTTGCTCAAGCTTGGGAAAGAATGAAATCTCTCGGTTAAAAATTGCCCAACCCATGGACCGACTACTTGGATGATCATCCAAACCTTCTATGCAGGACTAAATTTTTCTTCGCGGAATTTATTGGATTCAGCTGCTGGAGGTACCTTTATGTCCATCACTCTTGGTGAAGCAACAAAGCTTCTTGATAATATGATGGTTAATTACTCTGAATGGCACACGGAAAGAGCTCCACAAGGTAAGAAGGTAAATTCCGTTGAAGAATCCTCTTCCTTGAATGATAAAGTTGATGCTATTATGTCTATGCTTGCGAATGATAGGACTAATGTTGATCCTAATAATGTTCCATTAGCTTCATTGGTTGCCCAAGAAGAACATGTTGATGTAAACTTCATTAAAAATAATAATTTCAACAACAATGCTTATCGGAACAATTCTAGTAATAACTATAGGCCATATCCTTATAATAATGGTAACGGTTATGCTAATTCTTATGGGAATTCTTACAACAATAATAGGAATACACCCCCTGGACTTGAAGCCATGCTTAAAGAATTTATTAGTACACAAACTGCCTTTAACAAATCTGTTGAGGAAAAGCTCAATAAAATTGATATTCTTGTTTCTAGAGTTGATAGTCTTGCCTCGATGTTGATCTTTTGAAATCGAAAGTTATGCCTAATAGAGATATTGAAAATAAAATTGTTACTACAGCAAATGCCATCCAAGTTAGAATTAATGAGAATATAAGATTAATGGCTGAACTACGTGCTAGGTGGGATAGAGAAGAAAATGAAAAACTAGCTAAAAAGGAAAATGTAGCTAAAGTTTGGACTATTACCACCACTAGCAATGCTAATTCTTCACATGTTGCTGCACCTCCTACTATTAATGGTAAAATAATTGGTGTTGGCAATGCTTCTACTCCTAGTGCAAAGCGCGCAAAATTACCCGAAACTGCTAAAACCGCCGAAACCGCTTGTGATAAAACTGCTGAAATTTTTTCCAACCTTGGGGATGATAATCCCATTGCTTTAGATTGTAATGATTTAGATTTTGATGATTGCCACATCTCTGAAGTTATAAAGTTCTTGCAAAAACTTGCTAAGAGTCCCAATGCTAGCGCTATAAATTTGGCTTTCACAAAACATATTACAAATGCTCTCATAAAAGCTAGAGAAGAAAAACTAAAACTTGAAACTTCTATTCCTAGAAAGCTAGAGGATGGTTGGGAGCCCATCATTAAAATGAGAGTCAAAGATTTTGATTGTAATGCTTTATGTGATCTTGGTGCAAGTATTTCTGTTATGCCTAAAAGTCTTTGATATGCTTGACTTGCCACCATTGAAAAATTGTTACCTGGATGTTAATCTCGCTGATAATGCTAAAAAGAAACCTTTGGGGAAAGTTGATAATGTTCATATTATGGTTAACAATAACCTTGTCCCCGTTGATTTTGTTGTCTTGGATATTGAATGCAATGCATCTTGCCCCATTATATTGGGAAGACCTTTTCTTCGAACCGTTGGTGCTACTATTGATATGAAGGAAGGTAATATTAAATATCAATTTCCTCTCAAGAAAGGTATGGAACACTTCCCTAGAAAGAGAATTAAGTTACCTTATGATTCTATTATTAGAACAAATTATGATGTTGATGCTTCGTCTCTTGATGTTACTTGAGATACACTTTCTGCGCCTAGCTGAAAGGCGTTAAAGAAAAGCGCTTATGGGAGACAACCCATGTTTTTACTACAGTATTTTTGTTTTATATTTGTGTCTTGGAAGTTGTTTACTACTGTAGCAACCTCTCCTTATCTTAGTTTTATGTTTTGTTGTGCCAAGTAAAGTCTTTGATAGAAAAGTAAGTACTAGATTTGGATTACTGCGCAGTTCCAGATTTCTTTGCTGTCACGAATCTGGGTCTATCTCCCCGTAGGTAGCTCAGAAAATTACGCCAATTTACGAGCATGATCCTCAGATATGTACGCAACTTTCATTCAATTTGAGCATTTTCGTTTGAGCAAGTCTGGTTGCCTAATAAAATCCATCTTTACGGACTGTTCTGTTTTGACAGATTCTGTCTTTTATTTCGCATTGCCTCTTTTGCTATGTTGGATGAATTTTTTTGATCCATTAATGTCCAGTAGCTTTACGCAATGTCCAGAAGTGTTAAGAATGATTGTGTCACCTCTGAACATGTGAATTTTTATTATGCACTAACCCTCTAATGAGTTGTTTCGAGTTTGGTGTGGAGGAAGTTTTCAAGGATCAAGAGAGGAGTATGATGCAATATGATCAAGGAGAGTGAAAGCTCTAAGCTTGGGGATGCCCCGTGGTTCACCCCTGCATATTCTAAGAAGACTCAAGCGTCTAAGCTTGGGGATGCCCAAGGCATCCCCTTCTTCATCGACAACATTATCAGGTTCCTCCCCTGAAACTACATTTTATTCGGCCACATCTTATGCACTTTGCTTGGAGCGTCAGTTTGTTTTTGTTTTTGTTTTGTTTGAATAAAATGGATCCTTGCATTCACTTTATGGGAGAGAGACACGCTCCGATGTAGCATATGGACAAATATGTCCTTAGGTTCTACTCATAGTATTCATGGCGAAGTTTCTTCTTCGTTAAATTGTTATATGGTTGGAATTGGAAAATGATACATGTAGTAAATTGCTATAATGTCTTGGATAATTTGATACTTGGAAATTGTTGTGCTCATGTTTAAGCTCTTGCATCATATACATAGCACCCATTAATGAAGAAACACTTGGAGCTTGTTTATTTGGTTTGCATATTTGGTTTCTCTAGAGTCTAGATAACATCTAGTATTGAGTTTTGAACAACAAGGAAGACGGTATGGAGTCTTATAATGTTTACCATATGTCTTTTATGTGAGTTTTGCTGTACCGTTCATCCTTGTGTTTGTTTCAAATAGCCTTGCTAGCCTAAACCTTGTATCGAGAGGGAATACTTCTCATGCATCCAAAATACTTGAGCCAACCACTATGCCATTTGTGTCCACCATACCTACCTACTACATGGTATTTATCCGCCATTCCAAAGTAAATTGCTTGAGTGCTACCTTTAAAAATTCCATCATTCACCTTTGCAATATATAGCTCATGGGACAAATAGCTTAAAAACTATTGTGGTATTGAATATGTACTTATTCACTTTATCTCTTATTAAGTTGCTTGTTGAGCGATAACCACGTTTCTGGGGACGCCATCAACTACTCTTTGTTGGATATCATGTGAGTTGCTATGCATGTCCGTCTTGTCTGAAGCAAGAGAGATCTACCACCTTCATGGTTGGAGCATGCATATTGTTAGAGAAGAACTTTGGGCCGCTAACTAAAGCCATGATTCATGGTGGAAGTTTCAGTTTTGGACGCATATCCTCAATCTCATATGAGAATAATAATTGTTGCCACATGCTTATGCATTAAAGAGGAGTCCATTATCTCGTTGTCCATGTTGTCCCGGTATGGATGTCTAAGTTGAGAATAATCAAAAGCGAGAAATCCAAAATGTGAGCTTTCTCCTTAGACCTTTGTACAAGGCGGCATGGAGGTACCCCATTGTGACACTTGGTCAAAACATGTGCATTGCAAAGATCCGGTAGTCCAAGTTAATTAGGACAAGGTGCGGGCACTATTAGTATACTATGCATGAGACTTGCAACTTGTAAGATATAATGTACATAACTCATATGCTTTATTACTACCGTTGACAAAAAAAATTCATGTTTTCAAAATAAAAGCTCTAGCACAAATATAGCAATCGATGCTTTCCTCTTTGAAGGACCATTCTCTTTACTTTTATGTTGAGTCAGTTCACCTATCTCTCTCCACCTCAAGAAGCAAACACTTGTGTGAATCTGTGCATTGATTCTTACATATTTGCATATTGTACTTGTTATATTACTCTATGTTGACTATTATCCATGAGATATACATGTTACAAGTTGAAAGCAACCGCTGAAACTTAATCTTCCTTTGTGTTGCTTCAATACCTTTACTTTGATTTATTGCTTTATGAGTTAACTCTTATGCAAGACTTATTAATACTTGTCTTGAAGTACTATTCATGAAAAGTCTTTGCTATATGATTCACTTGTTTACTCATGTCATTACCATTGTTTTGATCGCCGCATCCACTACATATGTTTACAAATAGTATGATCAAGATTATGATGGCATATCACTTCGTAAATTATCTTTGTTATCGTTTTACCCGCTTGGGACGAGCGGTAACTAAGCTTGGGGATGCTGATACGTCTCCGACGTATCGATAATTTCTTATGTTCTATGCCATATTATTGATGATACCTACATGTTTTATGCACACTTTATGTCATATTCGTGCATTTTCTCGGAACTAACCTATTAACAAGATGCCGAAGTGCCGCTCTCGTTTTCTCGCTGTTTTTGGTTTCGTAAATCCTAGTAACGAAATATTCTCGGAATTGGACGAAACAAAGACCAAGGGGCCTATTTTTCCACGGAGCTTCCAGAAGACCGAAGAACACACGAAGTGGGGCCACGAGGGGCCGCCACCATAGGGCGGCGCGGCCCAGGTCTTGGCCGCGCCGACCTGTGGTGTGGGGCCCTCGTCTGGCCCCCGACTCTGCCCTTCCGCCTACTTAAAGCCTCCGTCGCGAAACCCCTGAGGCGAAAAAAACCACGATACGGAAAACCTTACTGAGACGCCGCCGCCGCCGATCCCATCTCGGGGATTCGGAGATCTCCTCCGCACCCCGCCGGGAGAGGGGATTCATCTCCCGGAGGACTCTACACCGCCATGGTCGCCTCCGGAGTGATGAGTGAGTAGTTCACCCCTGGACTATGGGTCCATAGAAGTAGCTAGATGGTTGTCTTCTCCTCATTGTGCTTCGTTGTTGGATCTTGTGAGCTGCCTAACATGATCAAGATCATCTATCTGTAATTCTATATGTTGTGTTTGTCGGGATCCGATGGATAGAGAATACCATGTCATGTTAATTATCAAGTTATTACACATGTGTTGTTTATGATCTTGCATGCTCTCCGTTACTAGTAGAGGCTCTGGCCAAGTTTTTACTTTTAACTCCAAGAGGGAGTACTTATGCTCGATAGTGGGTTCATGCCTGCATTGACACCTGGGACAAAGCGATGTAAAGTTCTAAGGTTGTGTTGTGTTGTTGCCACTAGGGATAAAACATTGGCGCTATGTCCGAGGATGTAGTTGTTGATTACATTACGCACCATACTTAATGCAATTGTCTCGTTGCTTTGCAACTTAATACCGGAGGGGGTTCGGATGATAACCTCGAAGGTGGACTTTTTAGGCATAGATGCAGTTGGATGGCGGTCTATGTACTTTGTCGTAATGCCCAATTAAATCTCACTATACTTATCATGTCATGTATGTGCATTGTTATGCCCTCTCTATTTGTCAATTGCCCGACTGTAATTTGTTCACCCAACATGCTTTTATCTTATGGGAGAGACACCTCTAGTGAACTGTGGACCCCGGTCCATTCTTTAATACTGAAATACAAATCTGCTGCAATACTTGTTTTACTCTTTTCTCTGCAAACAATCATCTTCCACACAATACGGTTAATCCTTTGTTACAGCAAGCCGGTGAGATTGACAACCTCACTGTTTCGTTGGGGCAAAGTACTTTGGTTGTGTTGTGCAGGTTCCACGTTGGCGCCGGAATCTCTGGTGTTGCGCCGCACTACATCCCGCCACCATCAACCTTCAACGTGCTTCTTGACTCCTACTGGTTCGATTAAACCTTGGTTTCTAACTGAGGGAAACTTGCCGCTGTGCGCATCACACCTTCCTCTTGGGGTTCCCAACGGACGTGTCAACTACACGCATCAGACACCGGTAACGCTTCTCTTGTACACTTCACCATTGATGAACGTATATGCCTTGGACCTTCTTTGGATTCTCCTTGATTCATTTTCGTCAGCCGGCAAGGTGCCGTTGATCAGGAATTCCTTAATAGGTTTAACCCACGACGGTGTCTCTCGAACTAGAAACACCGGTGCATCTATCTCCATGCTATCTACCAGCATTGTTTCTTCCGGTACCGGCGCGGCAGCGTTCGATCTCGCCGGAACAGTCCCCGAGCTTACCGGAACAGTCCCCGGGTTTCCTTCGTCAATATCCATTGGTACAATGTGTGACTCCGGTACGAAAATTGATTCCGACTCTGGACTTGGCTTGATTGATGGTACTCTCAGGTGTGCCAAAGCTATCCCGGGAGGAATTTCTTGTCGGGATGAGCCTAGCTTGGACAAAGCATCTGCAGCTTCATTTTCTGCACGCGGTACATGGTGAAATTCACAGCCTTCGAAGAAGCCGGCAATATTTTGCAAATGAAACCGGTACGAGGCCATGTTGGCATACCGGGGGTTATCCCCCCAACACCGCTTATCACCCTCAAACTAGTGGTCAAGTAGAATTATCAAATAGAGAGATTAAATCTATTTTGGGAAAGACCGTTAATAAATCTAGAAAGAATTGGGCTAGCAAATTGAAGGAAGCACTATGGGCTTATAGAACTGATTATAAAAATCCTATGGGTATGTCACCTTATAAAATGGTTTATGGAAAATCTTGTCATTTACCGTTAGAACTAGAGCACAAAGCTTATTGGGTTGTAAGGGAACTTAATAAAGATTTCAAACTTGCCGGTAAGAAGAGATTGCTACAATTGAGTTCTTTAGATGAATGGAGAAGTGAGGCATATGAAAATGCTAAACTCTTTAAGGAGAAAGTTAAGAAATGGCATGATAGAAGAATTATCAAAAGAGAATTTAATGTTGGGGACAAAGTCCTATTGTATCGGTCTCGTCTTAGATTCTTTGCAGGGAAATTACTCTCAAGATGGGAAGGACCATATGTTGTTGAGGAGGTGTATCGTTCAGGAGCAATTAAAATTAGTTCTCTCCAAGGCAATGCCACGCAAGTGGTGAATGGACAAAGACTCAAGCATTATATCTCAGGTGATTCTTATAATATAGATGTTGATGTTATTCGAGTGGAAACACCGGAGGCTTTCATCAAAGGTCAAATTGACGATCCGCTGTAACTCGACTTTGAATAGGTAACAAGTACGAGTAATAAAAAGTTCGCGATTTACTTTCCGAACAATGTTTTTGCTGTTTTTGGAAAATATGAAAAATTACGAGATCGAAACGGAGTGGAGGAGACGCACGAGGGCGTGCCCCCATAGGCAGGCGTGGGCCCCAGCCTGGCCGCGCCGCCCTATGAGGACACCGCCTCGTTGTCCCCCTCTGACTCTTGTTCGATCTGGTACTTTCCTTCTGTCGTAAAAATTGCTGCTATATAATCCCCCGGATCCGTGGAGGTCCGTATATCGTTTTCTCGACGTGTTTTGTTTCGAGCTGTTTCTGCCAGGATTTGTCTTTGATCTAGAAGCACAATGGTCTCCCACAACAAGGACAAGGAGCCTTCGGAGGAAGGTATTCAAGACCCCGAGTTGAAGGAAGAAGTGAAGGAGGATGAAGAGGAAGTCGAAGAAGTCCCGCAAGTACGTCCGCGCACCACCATTGCAAGCATAGGAGTGGTGTCAAACCCGTTCAACGCCAAGAAGAGCGCACGGATTAGCACCGGAGGAGGAGTTCCACGTCATTACCTAGCTCCAAAGACATCTTCTTCAGGCACTTACCATCCCTTCCGCAATCTAATCTACAATAATCAAATTGAAAGGACTCCCAAGGCAGCATTGCCTAGCAATTGGGATATAGATCGTTCTAACACTGCAGGAAGGACGAAGCCTGAATCTGAAGGGTGGGGAAATAACTCCAAGGATTGGGACTCTCCGTCGGATATACTTCTTAATCGCGTCGAGCACAATTCGGAGATGATCCGTGATACGTCTCCGACGTATCGATAATTTCTTATGTTCTATGCCATATTATTGATGATACCTACATGTTTTATGCACACTTTATGTCATATTCGTGCATTTTCTGGAACTAACCTATTAACAAGATGCCGAAGTGCCAGTTCTTGTTTTCTCGCTGTTTTTGGTTTCAGTAAATCCTAGTAACGAAATATTCTCGGAATTGGACGAAACAAAGACCCGTGGGCCTATTTTGCCACGAACCTTCCGAAGACCGAAGAGCATACGAAGTGGGGCCACGAGGTGGCCAAACCACATGGCGGCGCGGCCAAGGGGGCCCGCGCCGCCCCGTGGTGTGGGCCCCTCGTCGGGCCCCGACTCGCCCTTCCGCCTAGTTAAAGTCTCCGTCGCGAAACCCCCGATGCGAAAAACCACGATACGGAAAACCTCACCGAGACGCCGCCGCCGCCGATCCCATCTCGGGGGATTCTCGGAGATCTCCTCCGGCACCCCGCCGGAGAGGGGATTCATCTCCCGGAGGACTCTACACCGCCATGGTCGCCTCCGGAGTGATGAGTGAGTAGTTCACCCCTGGACTATGGGTCCATAGTAGTAGCTAGATGGTTATCTTCTCCTCATTGTGCTTCATTGTTGGATCTTGTGAGCTGCCTAACATGATCAAGATCATCTATCTGTAATTCTATATGTTGTGTTTGTCGGGATCCGATGGATAGAGAATACCATGTCATGTTAATTATCAAGTTATTACATATGTGTTGTTTATGATCTTGCATGCTCTCCGTTACTAGTAGAGGCTCGGCCAAGTTTTTGCTTTTAACTCCAAGAGGGAGTATTTATGCTCGATAGTGGGTTCATGCCCGCATTGACACCGGGACAGATGACGAAAGTTCTAAGGTTGTGTTGTGTCTGTTGCCACTAGGGATAAAACATTGGCGCTATGTCCGAGGATGTAGTTGTTGATTACATTACGCACCATACTTAATGCAATTGTCCGTTGCTTTGCAACTTAATACCGGAAGGGGTTCGGATGATAACCCGAAGGTGGACTTTTTAGGCATAGATGCGAGTTGGATGGCGGTCTATGTACTTTGTCGTAATGCCCAATTAAATCTCACTATACTTATCATGTCATGTATGTGCATTGTTATGCCCTCTCTATTTGTCAATTGCCCGACTGTAATTTGTTCACCCAACATGCTTTTATCTTATGGGAGAGACACCTCTAGTGAACTGTGGACCCCGGTCCATTCTTTAATACCTGAAATACAAAACTGCCGCAATACTTGTTTTACTCGTTTTCTCTGCAAACAATCATCTTCCACACAATACGGTTAATCCTTTGTTACAGCAAGCCGGTGAGATTGACAACCTCACTCGTTTCGTTGGGGCAAAGTACTTTGGTTGTGTTGTGCAGGTTCCACGTTGGCGCCGGAATCCCCGGTGTTGCGCCGCACTACATCCCGCCGCCATCAACCTTCAACGTGCTTCTTGGCTCCTCCTGGTTCGATAAACCTTGGTTTCTTTCTCGAGGGAAAACTTGCCGCTGTGCGCATCATACCTTCCTCTTGGGGTTGCCCAACGAACGTGTGAAATACACGCCATCAAGCTCTTTTTCCGGCGCCGTTGCCGAGGAACCGAAGAAAAGCTACACCAAAAGATTTCTAACTCCCACGTCAACTACGCGCCGAGCAACTCTTTTCTCGGCGCCGTTGCCGGGAGATCAAGACACGCTGCAAGGGGAGTCTCCACTTCTCAATCTCTTTACTTTGTTTTTGTCTTGCTTTATTTTATTTACTACTTTGTTTGCTGCATTATATCAAAACACAAAAAAATTAGTTGCTAGCTTTACTTTATTTACTGTCTTGCACTCTATATCAAAAACACAAAAAAAAATTAGTTTACTTGCATTTACTTTACTTGATTCATCATGTTTCCTTTTAATTTTACCACAAAGAACATACCGGTAGGACAAGGGTCTATAATTGGGAGGAACAATATAGAAGAATTTTTCACCCATGTTAGTACCGTTGAAGATTTTGAAGATAGACACTTGGTAGAACTTGCTCCTACTTATGAAATTGCTGCTGCTCGCTTTAGTTCGCTTGTTGGAAACTAAATTTGTTAATCTCAATCCTATAATCCAACACATGTTTCTTACACTTGGTGATTTGGAAGAGGGGGAAAAGAAAGATTTTGTTTTAGAAACCCTTCTTAGAGAATTTGGTGGTCTAGCAAGAGAGGCTAGAAAGGTCTTCGCTAAATTCAATATGCTTGGTTCTCATACTAATTTTGTTGGTCTCCTTGAAAAAATGGACATGGATAGAATAAGGTACACTAATAATATTAATGATGGTGGGGAGATCAAAGCACCAATACCATGCAAACTACTAGCTATGAATGATGCACTAGAAAATAACTATGCCTGGCTTGTTCCTGAAAATTTGTTCGATGAGAGTAGCAAGCCCAAGACTAATGAAAAGGGAGACGCTGAAACTTATGTATCCAATATACTATGCATGGTTGAGAAAACTCCAAACCCCGCTGTAGGTTCACCACCCTTCGATAATACTTGAGTTACACTTTCTGCGCCTAGCTGAAAGGCGTTAAAGAAAAGCGCTTATGGGAGACAACCCATGTTTTTACTACAGTATTTTTGTTTTATATTTGAGTCTTGGAAGTTGTTTACTACTGTAGCAACCTCTCCTTATCTTAGTTTTATGTTTTGTTGTGCCAAGTAAAGTCTTTGATAGAAAAGTAAGTACTAGATTTGGATTACTGCGCTAGTTCCAGATTTCTTTGCTGTCACGAATCTGGGTCTATCTCCCTGTAGGTATCTCAGAAAATTAAGTCAATTTACGAGCATGATCCTCAGATATGTACGCAACTTTCATTCAATTTGAGCATTTTCGTTTGAGCAAGTATGGTGGCCTAATAAAATCCATCTTTACGGACTGTTCTGTTTTGACAGATTCTGTCTTTTATTTCGCATTGCCTCTTTTGCTATGTTGGATGAATTTCTTTGATCCATTAATGTCCAAGTAGCTTTATGCAATGTCCAGAAGTTTTAAGAATGATTGTGTCACCTCTGAACATGTGAATTTTTATTATGCACTAACCCTCTAATGAGTTGTTTCGAGTTTGGTGTGGAGGAAGTTTTCAAGGATCAAGAGAGGAGTATGATGCAATATGATCAAGGAGAGTGAAAGCTCTAAGCTTGGGGATGCCCCGTGGTTCACCCCTGCATATTCTAAGAAGACTCAAGCGTTTAAGCTTGGGGATGCCCAAGGCATCCCCTTCTTCATCGACAACATTATCAGTGTTCCTCCCCCGAAACTATATTTTTATTCCGTCACATCTTATGTACTTTGCTTGGAGCGTCAGTTTGTTTTTGTTTTTTGTTTTGTTTGAATAAAATGGATCCTAGCATTCACTTTATGAGAGAGAGACACGCTCCGCAGTAGCATATGGACAAATATGTCCTTAGGCTCTACTCATAGTATTCATGGCGAAGTTTCTTCTTCGTTAAATTGTTATATGGTTGGAATTGGAAAATGCTACATGTAGTAACTCTAAAATGTCTTGGATAATTTGATACTTGGCAATTGTTGTGCTCATGTTTAAGCTCTTGCATCATATACTTTGCACCCATTAATGAAGAAATACTTAGAGCTTGCTAATTTGGTTTGCATATTTGGTTTCTCTAGAGTCTAGATAACATCTAGTATTGAGTTTTGAACAACAAGGAAGACGGTATGGAGTCCTATAATGTTTACCATATGTCTTTTATGTGAGTTTTGTCTGTACCGTTCATCCTTGTGTTTGTTTCAAATAACCTTGCTAGCCTAAACCTTGTATCGAGAGGGAATACTTCTCATGCATCCCAAATACTTGAGCCAACCACTATGCCATTTGTGTCCACCATACCTACCTACTACATGGTATTTATCCGCCATTCCAAAGTAAATTGCTTGAGTGCTACCTTTAAAATTCCATCATTCACCTTTGCAATATATAGCTCATGGGACAAATAGCTTAAAAACTATTGTGGTATTGAATATGTACTTATGCACTTTATCTCTTATTAAGTTGCTTGTTGTGCGATAACCATGTTTCGGGGACGCCATCAACTATTCTTTGTTGAATATCATGTGAGTTGCTATGCATGTCCGTCTTGTCTCGAAGTAAGAGAGATCTACCACCTTCATGGTTGGAGCATGCATATTGTTAGAGAAGAACTTTGGGCCGCTAACTAAAGCCATGATTCATGGTGGAAGTTTCAGCTTTGGACATATATCCTCAATCTCATATGAGAATAATAATTGTTGCCACATGCTTATGCATTAAAGAGGAGTCCATTATCTGTTGTCCATGTTGTCCCGGTATGGATGTCTAAGTTGAGAATAATCAAAAGCGAGAAATCCAAAATGCGAGCTTTCTCCTTAGACCTTTGTACAGGCGGCATGGAGGTACCCCATTGTGACACTTGGTTAAAACATGTGCATTGCAACGATCCGGTAGTCCAAGCTAATTAGGACAAGGTGCGGGCACTATTAGTATACTATGCATGAGGCTTGCAACTTGTAAGATATAATGTACATAACTCATATGCTTTATTACTACCGTTGACAAAATTGTTTCATGTTTTCAAAATAAAAGCTCTAGCACAAATATAGCAATCGATGCTTTCCTCTTTGAAGGACCATTCCTTTTACTTTTATGTTGAGTCAGTTCACCTATCTCTCTCCACCTCAAGAAGCAAACACTTGTGTGAACTGTGCATTGATTCCTACATACTTGCATATTGTATTTGTTATATTACTCTATGTTGACAATTATCCATGAGATATACATGTTACAAGTTGAAAGCAACCGCTGAAACTTAATCTTCCTTTGTGTTGCTTCAATACCTTTACTTTGATTTATTGCTTTATGAGTTAACTCTTATGCAAGACTTATTAATACTTGTCTTGAAGTACTATTCATGAAAAGTCTTTGCTTTATGATTCACTTGTTTACTCATGTCATTACCATTGTTTTGATCGCCGCATCCACTACATATGTTTACAAATAGTATGATCAAGGTTATGATGGCATATCACTTCGAAATTATCTTTGTTATCGTTTTACCCGCTCGGGACGAGCGTAACTAAGCTTGGGATGCTTGATACGTCTCCGACGTATCGATAATTTCTTATGTTCTATGCCATATTATTGATGATACCTACATGTTTTATGCACACTTTATGTCATATTCGTGCATTTTCTCGGAACTAACCTATTAACAAGATGCCGAAGTGCCGGCTCCGTTTTCTCGCTGTTTTTGGTTTCGAAATCCTAGTAACGAAATATTCTCGAATTGGACGAAACAAAGACCCAGGGGCCTATTTTGCCACGAACCTTCCGGAAGACCGAAGAGCATACGAAGTGGGGCCACGAGGTGGCCAAACCACATGGCGGCGCGGCCAAGGGGGCCCGCGCCGCCCGTGGTGTGGGCCCCTCGTCGAGCCCCCGACTCCGCCCTTCCGCCTACTTAAAGTCTCCGTCGCGAAACCCCGATGCGAAAAACCACGATATGGAAAACCTTACCGAGACGCCGCCGCCGCCGATCCCATCTCGGGGATTCTCGGAGATCTCCTCCGACACCCCGCCGGAGAGGGGATTCATCCCCTGGAGGACTCTACACCGCCATGGTCGCTCCGGAGTGATGAGTGAGTAGTTCACCCCCGGACTATGGGTCCATAGCAGTAGCTAGATGGTTGTCTTCTCCTCATTGTGCTTCATTGTTGGATCTTGTGAGCTGCCTAACATGATCAAGATCATCTATCTCGTAATTCTATATGTTGTGTTTGTCTGGATCCGATGGATAGAGAATACCATGTCATGTTAATTATCAAGTTATTACATATGTGTTGTTTATGATCTTGCATGCTCTCCGTTACTAGTAGAGGCTCGGCCAAGTTTTTGCTTTTAACTCCAAGAGGGAGTATTTATGCTCGATAGTGGGTTCATGCCTCGCATTGACACCTGGGACAAGTGACGAAAAGTTCTAAGGTTGTGTTGTGCTATTGCCACTAGGGATAAAACATTGGCGCTATGTCCGAGGATGTAGTTGTTGATTACATTACGCACCATACTTAATGCAATTGTCCTGTTGCTTTGCAACTTAATACTGGAAGGGGTTCGGATGATAACTCGAAGGTGGACTTTTTAGGCATAGATGCAGCTTGGATGGCGGTCTATGTACTTTGTCGTAATGCCCAATTAAATCTCACTATACTTATCATGTCATGTATGTGCATTGTTATGCCCTCTCTATTTGTCAATTGCCCGACCGTAATTTGTTCACCCAACATGCTTTTATCTTATGGGAGAGACACCTCTAGTGAACCGTGGACCCCGGTCCATTCTTTAATACTGAAATACAAAACTGCTGCAATACTTGTTTTACTCGTTTTCTCTGCAAACAATCATCTTCCACACAATACGGTTAATCCTTTGTTACGACGAAGCCGGTGAGATTGACAACCTCAACTGTTTCGTTGGGGCAATGTACTTTGGTTGTGTTGTGCAGGTTCCACGTTGGCGCCGAATCCCCGGTGTTGCGCCGCACTACATCCCGCCGCCATCAACCTTCAACGTGCTTCTTGGCTCCTCCTGGTTCGATAAACCTTGGTTTCTTTCTGAGGGAAAACTTGCTGCTGTGCGCATCATACCTTCCTCTTGGGGTTGCCCAACGAACGTGTGAAATACACGCCATCAAGCTCTTTTCTGGCGCCGTTGCCGGGGAACTGAAGAAAAGCTACACCAAAAGATTTCTAACTCCCACGTCAACTACGCGCCAGCAATCCGCAACCTCATGTACAAGATTGATGAGCTTCAGGAGCTTGTGGAGAAGCTTGTGAGGAATTCATCACCACCACCACCAAAGGAGTAATTCATCATCGGTATTGGCATCCCCTTGGTTTGTTCCAAGCTTGGGGGAGTGCCGCGGTATCACATCATCACTATCCTTTACTTTTTATTATCAAGCAGTGTCATATCATGAGTAGGGAAGTTATCATATAAGATGTGTTGCGGTATGGAAGTATCTCTCTTTAGTTGGTTATCTATGTATCCCTTGGTGTGAGTTATCGTTATGGAATATTAATGAGAAGTTTTATCATATACATATTGCACATCTTATTTTAGTTTGCAATCTCTGTTATATGATTGATCTTGTTGTTAAGTATTGGTATCACTTTGGGAGCATTAAGTAAATCTGTTTGGTTTTGGCAAACTTAGCATTGGTCAATAGCAACAACACTTTGAGTTTAAGAAGAGTAGAGGAAATACATGTAGAAGATGTTATTATCTTTCTTATTAGTTCTTAGCTTAGTATTCTGAAGTTAAGATTGTTTGTGCTTACAAGTAAGATGCATGATTGTTTCTATCCCATGTATATTTGTTCGTTTCCCTCAACTCTTATGCTTGCTATTTAACCTTGCTAGCCAAAGACCTGTACCGAGAGGGAATGCTTCTCGTGCATCCAAACCTTTAAACCAAAACCCATGCCATGTGTGTCCACTATAATTACCTATTATGTGGTATTTCCTGCCACTCCAAGTAAATACTTCATGTGCTACCTTTAAACAATTCAAAACTTTATTACTCCTTATTTGTGTCAATGTTCTATAGCTCATGAGGAAGTATGTGGTGTTTTATCTTTCAATCTTGTTGGGCAACTTTCACCAATGGACTAGTGGCTTCATCCACTTATCCAATAACTTTGCAAAAAGAGCTGGCAATGGGATTCCTCATCCCAAATTAATTAACCAAAATAGACACTCCTCCATGGTATGTGATTGTTGGATGGCACCCGAAGGATTCGGTTAGCCATGGCTTGAGAAAGCAAAGGTGGGGAGGAGTGTCATCATAATAAAACTGAATAAAAAGGCACTCCTTCATGGTATGAGATTGTTGGCAGGCACCCGAGGATTCGGTTAGCCATGGTTTGTGAAAGAAAGGTTGGAAGGAGTGCCACCCAAAAATAAAATAAAATGGGAGCCGCTCTTTGAGAGTTTGTCTGGCAAGGGGGTTAGAGTACCCGCTACCAGTCGTTGACAACAACAAACACCCCTCAAAACTTTACTTTTATGCTCTCTATATGATTTCAAAACTTGAAAAGCTCTAGCACATGATTTAATCCCTGCTTCCCTCTGCGAAGGGCTTGGCTTTTTACTTTATGTTGAGTCAGTAAACCTATTTCCCTCCATCTTAAGCAAGCATTTGAGTTGTTGTGATCCAACCATCTATATTGTGATATACTTAATCATGCCTTTTATTCTTCCTTGTTTAGTACAAGTTTTATCTGAATGAATATAGCTTTGAAAGTTATCAATGATCATTATGATTGAGTATGCAAGATGAGCCACATAAGCTTTAATATGAGAGCGCTCCTCAATAGATAAGTATAATCTGTTAACTGTTCTCTGACCAAGAACAAAGTTTGCCATCACCAATTATGATTTCTTATGTACCTTTATTTGTGATTACCTTATACTTGTTTCAAGTTGAATTATATGAGGAAGTTGTTCACTATTATGTCTTGTGTGAATTAATATGATGCTTCTTGTCCGTATTTTATTTATCGACTCTTCACTCCATAAACATGTGGTCTTGTTTATTGAGCCCGGGCTCGCTTAGGGACAAGCGAAGTCTAAGCTTGGGGGAGTTGATACGTCCATTTTGCATCACTATTTTATATCATAATTTATCGTTATTCATTGATATATTTCATATTTGGAGATGATACTTATGTTATTTCATCTATTTTGCATATTTCATGATTATTTGGAGATCGCGCACCGAGCCGGGATTCACGTTGAAAAAGCACCGTCAGGATGCAATATTTCGGAAGATCAGCAATTGACGGGAATTACACGAAAATTCCTATTTTTCCAGAAGATGAAGAGAGCTAGAAGGGGAGCCGAGGGGACCCGAGGTGGGCCCACCTCATAGGCTGGCGCGGCCCAAGGCCTGGCCGCGCCGCCCTGTGAGGAGGGGGCCCACAACCCTCTCTCGCCTCCTTTTCTTCGCGTACGTCTTCGTCCCAAAAACCTAAGCTCGAGAGGGTACATCGCGAAGAGTCACAGCCGCCTCTGCGGGGCGGAGAACACCAGAGAGAAAAGAGCTCTCCGGCGGGCAAGAATCCGCCGGGGAAATTCCCTCCCGGACGGGGAAATCGACGCCATCGTCATCGTCATCGAGCTGGACATCATCTCCATCACCACCGTCATCATCATCATCATCAACATCATCATCATCATCGCCATCTCCACCGCTGCACCTCGTCACCGCTGTAACAATTCGGGTTGGATCTTGATTGTTTGATAGGGGAAACTCTCCCGGTGTTGATTTCTATTTGTTATTGATGCTATTGAGTGAAACCGTTGAACCAAGGTTTATGTTCAGATTGTTATTCATCATCATATCACCTCCGATCATGTTCCATATGATGTCTCATGAGTAGTTCGTTTAGTTCTTGAGGACATGGGTGAAGTCTAAATGTTAGTAGTGAATTATGGTTGAGTAATATTCAATGTTATGATATTTAAGTTGTGGTGTCATTCTTCTAGTGGTGTCGTGTGAACGTCGACTACACGATACTTCACCATTTATGGGCCCGTGGAATACATCTTGTACTCGTTTGCCAATTGCGGGGTTGTCGGAGTGACGGAAACCTAAACCCCCGTTGGTATATCGATGCGAGGAGGGATCGCAGGATCTCGCAGTTTAAGGCCGTGGTTAGATTTATCTTAATTACTTTCTTGTATTTGCGGATGCTTGCAAGGGGTATAATCACAAGTATGTATTAGTCCTAGGAAGGGCGGTGCATTAGCATAGGTTCACCCACACAACACTTATCAAAACAATGAAGATTATTTGGCTACATGAAGCGAAAGCACTAGACTAAATTCCCGTGTGTCCTCAAGAACGTTTGGTCATTATAAGTAAACAAACCGGCTTGTCCTTTGTGCTAAAAAGGATTGGGCCACTCGCTGCAATTATTTCTCTCGCACTTTACTTACTCGTACTTTATTCATCTGTTACATCAAAACCCCCTGAATACTTGTCTGTGAGCATTTACAGTCAATCCTTCATCGAAACTGCTTGTCAACACCTTCTGCTCCTCGTTGGGATCGACATTCTTACTTATCGAAGATACTACGATACACCCCCTATACTTGTGGGTCATCATCCGTCGCGCCGCCCCTTTCTTCCTCCGCGCCGGCGAGCACCACGGACGTCGAGCACGCGCCAGATCTGGACCGTCGGATCCAGATCGGATGGGCGCATGGCGCATGCACGACCACATCGGCGTGCATGGCCACGTCGGCCGGCCTGGCCCGCCACGGGCCCCTGGCCTTTTTCCTTTTTTCTTTTTCACCGGCCACCGGAGAGCCCCACCGGGCCGCCCATCTCGCACAGCACCAGTGCGCCTGTGATTCTTTCCCGCCCTTTTTAATTTCGTTTCAAAATTTTGAAAGAGAAATTAAAAATGGAAATCAGCCAGTAGTACCTGTTTTGCTTATAACTTGAGATTGGTAAACCCAAATGAGGTGATTCAAATTGCAGTAGAACCAGTATAAAAATATCTATCTAATACCACTGACCTTGTATTTTTAGGATTTTTGTACAAATTTTAATGTATTAAACATGATCACTGTATTCTGGTTAGTATTCTTAATTTATAAAATTGAAAAATTATTATTTTCGGATGAATCCAATTGCGTTGAACTCATATTGTTACTGTGCATCTAGGAAAAATATCATTAGTCTCTGTTAATAGAAATTCGTCTCTGGTTATGAATGTATGTGTGTCACATGCAATGATAGGCTCAAAATTTGATTGTTTTGTTTAAAACCTTTACATCCATTTGGTTTAAAATTAAACAACCCATCTTTTGTTACTTCCAAACTACCCCCTGCATATTTTCATCTTTCATCTATTTTATTCTTTTTTCTTGAGTTATATGTTGATTGTATGTAACGTTTACTTTTGCGACGCTAGATACGAACGAGGGAGAAGTTGAAGGGGAGGACTTTGGAGAAGGATTTGAGGAGGACCAGGGACAAGCCAACCAAGGCAAGCCATCTTTGAACTCTGATTGATGTCTTGTTGGATGTCATTTGTTGACGTCCCAAAGCATCTTGCTTCTATATGTGTTGTTCTCTCCATAATGGTCTATGTATGGTTGTAATTTGGGGTATTTCCTTGTGGTGATGTTCTACCCTTGCACACATGTTGGAGGGATGCATGGTATCATGGCCGTGTCACTCCCTTGAGTCACTCTGTATGCTCAACATGAGCATGTCCTACTCAAAGATGGAGTTTCATATCACACCCCACTATGTTAAGTCTAGAGGTATCAAAGTCATGAATCTTGGTGTAATTCTCAACTTGAGAGAAGTATGCCGTGTGTCCTTGAATTGTTGGTTGGGTAGTAACCCTACATCACCCAAGCTGTTTAGTAGTACCACAAATCTGAAAGTTTGACCCACCCTATATTGTCAAATTACATGCTTACCTTAAGCAAGTATGATCCACCCCACTACCCCTTTTTATACCTTCTATGACATGATGACTCTCATCTCGGCCATAGAGCCATACTAGTTCTACTCATGAAACTATAGGTTGGGAACCCCTCAAGGTTTACCTTGTTGTAAAAGTTTTATGAAAACCTTGGGTAAGCTACCCTTGCCCGAGTGTATGATTTATGAAAGAAAATGGATCTTGTTCAAAATTGTTGGAAGGAGGAATTATGTGTGTGTGATGGTGGATTTTGGGAAAAACAACACACGTTTCTTTGTATTCGCCCGGACCAATTATACAAACAATGAACCTACATCACCCAAAGTGGGCACTGAGCTTAGTCCGTAGTTTGTTGAAGTTGACATAAGCACCCTTCAGCAACTCCTCTAGAGAGGTCACGATGATCTCCGACGCCAAGCTGCGCTCCGGAGGAGGCAATACACTGCCTGAGACTGAGAGCTGTGACGATCATCGAGGGTCTTCCGTCGTGGCGCCGGAGATACGCTCAGAGCGGAGGCATGTGCCGCGGAAGGGGTAAGCCCGCAGGAGGGACTCATGCTCAATGGAGGCAAGCGAAAGACTATGGACCGACTCATCCGAGACTCGCATTCCTTCGTGTGATGACAACCGGAGATGATTCCGGCGGATTTGTTGATTCTTGTGGTGAAAGTGCGCACACTGGGCAGAAGTTAAAACTATTTGAATAGCCACGTCCGCGTCATGGACAGTTGGAATGGGTGCATACCGAGCCGTGTTGAGTTTTGTTTTGAAAAGTGTTTTGCAAAGAAAGTGTTGTGTTGGATGTACCGTAAGGGTACGGTAAAAAGGGGTGTGTGTCGAATTACATAGGAGATGGCCGAGGAAAAATAAGACCAAGTGGGGAACTCTTACCTAATGTTTCATGTTAACAAAGATATAGAGATGTCATAGGATTTTCCCTCGCATATCCATCAATTGAGATGGAGAAATGCAACTCTTTTTTAACAAAGATATAGAGATGTCATAGGATTTTCCCTCGCATATCCATCAATTGAGATGGAGAAATGCAACTCTTCTTTAACAAAGATATAGAGATGTCATAGGTTTTTCCCTCGCATATCCATCAATTGAGATGGAGAAATGCAACTCTTCTTTAACAAAGATATAGAAATGTCATAGGATTTCCTTAGCGCCCGCATCACCGGAGATGCCGGAACGCTACCTCTTCGTTAAAGATATAAAGGTGTAGTATTCTATCTTTTGAAGTATCTTCTTCAACAAAGATATAGGGATGTCGTAAGTACACCATAGTGTCCGCATCATCTGAGATGCCGGTATGCTATATCAACAAGAGAAACTGGTGCATGCTATATCAACAAGAGAAACTATCATTCCTCTCTTGTTTCCTTTAGTTAGTTTACCTGAGCACCACTTTTTGATGGTTTGCGAGTACAATTCCAAATGTACTCACGGCTTTGTCCCTGGCTATTAACTTCGGTCGACTATGAGGAGGATTATGAAGATGATGGAGGTTACCAGGACAACTATGCAACCTAGGACGCTTCCAAGTCGAGCGCATGTAGGTCTAAAGCATGACTTGGGCCCACGACGCTGACGTGTATCCGCCGTCGTGTTTGTGAACTCGCCGTTGTGGCATTTATGTAAGACCGGGTCATGTGACCTCGCTATTGTAAAACTTATGTATTCGGTATTGTAATGGATGATGTAATCCGGATATTCCGGCTCGGTCATGTGCTCATACTAAGAGCACTAATCATGGATCGTGAAGTCGAATCGTGATGATAGTTCTTTGACAATAGTCCCGGTCCCTACACGGTTTTTTTGTGAAACGACTTTGGAGCATATAGAACGTTGAGATGTATGTGCGACATTTTTTACCGAAATTTTTGACATTTTTAAATACGTTTAAAATTCATTTTAGAAAATTGGAGCATCTACTCCTCCTACTCACGTGTATAATACCGATGGAAAAATGAATATCCAGTTGACTACAAAGTAGGGCTTCACATTGGTCAGTCAATTCGACACTTTATGGGCCGCAGGGTTGAGCAGAGAAGTTTCTTTTTTTTTAAGACTGCACTCGAGTTCGCAAAAAAAAAAAATCGAAAGTTTTCGCAAAAAAAAAAAATCGAAAGTTTTCGCACCATATTCGGCTTTGAGAGTTAAGTTGAACTTGGCCGGATGGCCATGCACGAATCTCCATGTAACTCAGAGCCAACGTTGCTTTTGGGAGTCATTCTCCAGTCTTCCCGAAATGCGTTCACCATTCCGACCCCCAAATCCCAAAGCCCCAAACCCTCGCTTCTTGCCTCCGCTCCTCGCAGATCCTGCGCCGCGCCGCGTGTGCGAGATGCGCCTAGGAAGCAGCAGCCTCCCGATTCACAGGATGCAGCAGCCTATAAGAACCCCCCACGCTCCTGCCGTCGCTCGGTTCATCGCGAGCGCCCACCAAAGGAACCGCGAGGAAGCAAGAAGTAGTAGAAGCGGGCACCTGGCCGCGCTTTCCACCAAATTTCCCCGTAGATCTCACATTCGAGGTGGATTATTAGGACTTCGAATTGTAACAGTTCCTTGAGGTGGGTTCTGCTTCTTGCCGGTTCTTGCTCTGCTGTTTGCTCTAAGGTTCCCCTTCACGATTCGGTCTTTCGCCAAGAAATCGAGACGGCCTTGTCTCTAGTTTATCGATTCGATTGCCAGGCTTATGAGTTCTTGCTAATCCATTTGCCACATTCTTTGTTACAGCGGACGAATTTTTGCCTTTTCTGTTTGGTCGCTTCCCAAATTTCTCGAAGAGGCCCAAAGCGAAGCCTGAAGGTACAAAGCTCGTACCTATCTCAATTCAGTTACTCCAATTGTTGGTGTAGAACCTATGTTTACCGTGTATGCTCAATTATTCCATTGCTGTAGTTGCCACCGTGATTAGCTAATCGCGGTCTTTTGCTAGTTTTCTGAAGAAGCGGATTGAACAAACAAGAACTGCTCGAGGTTGGTTCCGAATCTTGAATTCTTGATTTTCATCAAGAGTTCAATGCAATCTTGCCTCTGTTTTGGGGGGTTCTCGTGGTAGTTTGGGTTCTCGATTTGCGTTTGCCTGGTTCGATGGGCTTCTTGCTACATTTATTTTCGCGTTCCAGTTGTCCTTGCTTTTCCGTGAGAAGCCTAGGTGTCTTCAGGTACAAATCTCTTGCCATGTCTCGCTAGCTACTATCTACCGTGATTGTTTGAGCACGTTCCTGTCTTGACAATGACCCCTTATTTCCATGAATGCTTAAACTACAGAAAGAATTGGAGAGGGGGGGCACTCATCCAAAATCCAAATTTCAGTTTATGTTTGTTTGTGATGCAATAATCGTGTATCAGTTCTTGATATGGTCTCTGTGGGGAAAAGTTGTCATTTTCGAAGAGATCTTTGATGAGATCGAATTAGTGTGTCTAATTCCCTATGATGATTTGATTCAAAGAATGTTTGTATGTTCTTGCTTCAAACAATGCATTGCTTAATTCCGTATGATGCATTGATAATTACTACATGATCAGTGTGATTCGGAAATGGCTTCGAGTGGGCCTCAGTAGTACACTAATTTCTTAAATTTATGTGATTATTGTTATAGCTAGTGCTGCATGAATTTCTTAATTTTATGTGATTATTGTTATAACTAGTAGTGCATAAATTTCTTAAATTTATGTGATTATTGTTACAACTAGTAGCGCATAAAGTTCTCAAATGTATATAGTTTTTGTTATAGCTAGCAGTGCACGAATTTTAAAAAATATATATGATTTTTGTTATAGCTAGTAGTCCTTGAAGTTCTTAAACTTATATGATTCTTGTTATAGCTACTAGTGTTTTCTATAAGCTCTCATTTAGGGCATTTCCACATTTTCTACTTACATGGATTTGCTTTCTAAATTTTCCTAAATTCGCTGAATTCTCTGTGATGTGCCCTTACTGGAACCGTTGTTTCAGAAATGAGGAAGTCCCCTAAGAAGCCCAGGAAAAATGCTGCAGGACGGGAAGAAGCTTCAAGCAGTGCCCGGGATAGCATCGATGTGCTTCCTTTTGATGTAGTAAGGCGGCCACGGAGCATCCGGGATGCAATGAAGGAGTCCCCCAAGAAGCTCAGGCAAAATGCCGCAGGACGGGACGAAGTTTCAAGCAGTGCCCGGGATGGCATCAATGTGCTTCCTTTTGATGTAGTAAGGCGGCCACGGAGCATCCGGGATGCAATGAAGGAGTCCCCCAAGAAGCTCAGGCAAAATGCCGCAGGACGGGACGAAGTTTCAAGCAGTGCCCAGGATGGCATCAATATGCTTCCTTTTGATATAGTAAGGTGGCCACAGAGCAGCCGGGGTGCAATGGAGGAACTGAAGATAATGGATGCTGCAGAAGCATTGGTGCTTCTTCAGGAACCATGTGGCAAGGGTACATCTTCTGATGATGAGCCGGGAGTTGATTATCCAGGTTTTGAATCAGCTGCTGATAATCCAAATGAGGTGCTCCAGGCATGCTTGGACAAGAGAATTTCTGCTGCGAAATGCAACTCTCACCCTGTTGCAGAGATGGAGGAGAGATTAAGTCACAGCGATGCTATTGACAATTCTGATGTGGTGATAAAGTTTTATGCTGCAATGATTGTGATTACTCTCTTGTTCCTCAAACCTGAGAGGCACTCAGTTTCTGTGGATCTCAATGGAGGTACTGAGAAATCTGCAAATGAATCCCTTTTGGTAGAGACAGAACTGACTCGCAATGATGATGGTCAAGGGCTGGTTGATTGTCATGAAACCTCTGCTGTGATGGAGCTGAAACGGCCCAAGCTTGATCTCAAGGTTTCAGACAAGAGTGAAAACACAGCCTCTGATGACTCTGAGGGTGGTGATGCGTCAGGGAAGCAGACATCTCTGACAGAGCCAATGGCCAGAGAGGCGGATCAGAAACCAGAACAAAAGTTAGATGCCTTAGAGGAACAAGCTGCCAAAGGTACAACGTCTGTTGATGAACCAGGAACTGATAAACCAGGTGAGGAATCAGGTGCCGATAATATAGATGAGGTGCTCACTTCCTGCTCAGAGAAGAGTTCATGTTCTGTAGAATGCTATGGAGGTGGTGAGGGTACAAGCGATGTGAAGGAGGCCGCAGGTGCATCTTCTGCATATCCCTATGTTGGTACTGAGAATAGTGGGAATGACGCCCCTGTTGTACAGGAGGAAGAGCTGAGTCGCAAGCACATAAGCCAATCCCTTGCTGACTGTCCTAAAAAATCTGCTGTGATAGAAGTAGAACAGAAAAAGCCCAAGCTTGACCACCAGGTTCTTGATAACTCTGTTGTGAGGCAAGAGCATCGATGCCCCAGCTCCCAGAAACAGTTCAGAGGAGGAGATCTCTGACATCATCTATGGTGAAGCGAATCATACCGCTTGAGCCACTTCCTTGAAGAAGGGTGGAAATGTGATCCCTGTTGCAACGGGTGAAACAAGATGTACAGCTGAATAATGCTTCTGATCTAAAATCTTTAGGCACCCATTCACTGAGAGTACACTGCCCTGAGGGTGAAGCCTGAACCGCAGTCATATGGTGTGTCGAGAGATTTCTTGACTCGCTGGTCGTCAGTCTGAAACAGAAACACCATTTCATGTCTACTGGTAGATAGTTAGAGATACTGTTCTGATATACTTTTTCGCTGAATGGCGAAAGTCCATGTGGTATTCGTTGTGTTCTTGCTTCCATGGCGAAGTAGTTTTGTCCAGTTACATGGCATGGATCATTCTCTTTTTTTCTGTTTTGCTTTATACTTGTATGCTTCTGTAAATGATCATATCTTGATAACAAGATTGATGTGTAGATGCTGGTTAGCAAAACACGCAACAAAATTCTGTTGCTTGTGTTTGATTCATGAGTAAATACTCCATGGGCATTTACTGATTTGGGAAATTTGAATAGCAAATTTGGAGTAGTTTGATGCAATGCAATTAGTAAATGTCAAATTTTGTGAATTGACCAAGGCCTTTGTCTGATGGAATTTTGACCAGTCTTGTGGACTGTAACTGAAAATCTGAAACTGGAATACAGAAACATGGTGGCATTTTTCCATGCCTGGGGTGATCAGAAGTTTATTGCTGTGATTGCTATCTGATCTTGTTAAGGTTTTCCATCTCAGTTCTTACTATTTAGTGTTAGTGATGACCACTTCAGTTGTTTACACACACACAAAAAAGAAGATAATGCCGCAGTAGCAAAAAGAATGTTTTGCCTGTCAGACAACCTCTGGGCCACCCTGCACAGGTGTGAGCCAGGCAGGAACGATCCTCTACAGCCGTCAGATCATCCATCAGGAGGTTCTAGGCCTTTAATCACGCTCTGGCCCAGAGGTCAGAATGCATCAACCAGACTTAAGTGCTTGCCTCCTTATTGGTAAAGGATGCAGCGGTACGATCCTATAGAACAGATCCTGTTCAAGTAAGGTCGTGCTACAACTGCTGCCTCTCCACCTTATAAGCTGCTCTGTCCACTCCTAAACTTCCGAGGTGGGACTAAACACCCGGCATCCAGCGCTGCAGCGCGTCATCGGTCAGAGCTTAGGAGGAGTCGTGGGCCTTGGCCCATCCATTTCGTTAATGGGATCGAGATAAACGGAGCCCAGCCCGTCTGAGCATTATTTGTCTCGTATTGCGTATCTGAGCTCCCGCCTTGCAGAACTCGGTGAGGCGACTCGCCGGCCCGTCTCGCCGCCGTCGCCGAGGCAACCGCTTCTGCTGGCTGGAAGCCGCCGCAGGGAGATAGGTGCGTAGAGAACACAGAAATCATTTGCTCCTCCCCAATTTTGTCCTCCGTCGCAGCCATCGCAAGTGGAGTATATATCTGTTGGCCCAGGTGGACTTATTATGTTCCGATGCACATAAGGTGTTCGAGCAATGTCCTGGTTCCTGTAGTACGCGCGGTGATTGATTGTCTGGCAAATGAAGCGTTCCAACAGGGATTTCGGCGTAGTAAACGGGTCTGCCCTGATTGATTATTGTGAAGCAAGTGCAAATCTAACTGATCGTATAAGTAGTTTTGTGCCTTGGGACACAAACTTTGCAACTCTGTACTGGCTGTTCAATTAAGAAAGTTGACAATTTCTTTCCGGCTCCTCCTGATGAGAAGTAGTGTCCTCAGTTTCTGGTTAGTATTAACTCAAAATACTCATTTCCTTTTCGTTGCTACTTACTTGCCCGTGTTGAAAACTCCGTGCTGACACAGGCTACATACCAAAGCATCCGTCATTGTCAATGAATACTTTTTTATTTTAATTTCAGAGCCATGCGCTTATTGAGCGGTTTCAGTCTTACCGGCTTTGATGGAAATCAGTCAGCCTCACAGGTGCGAGAGAGAGTTTGCAAGGGACGGCTCTGCATCCACTTCTGATATCTGCTCCTTGGTAACCATCATGTTTCCTTGGGGATCCTTATGATCTGATTTATATAGGTGACTTTTCTGATTGACGAGGATTTTCAGTCTTAGATGACTTTTCTTGATAGCTGATTGTGCCATATTAACATAACATTTCATTTTTTTCCTGTTTTTCTCTACATCCAATTTACTGCCATTTTCTGTAACATCACTGAAATATTTCAAGCTTTGAAATTATAGGCCACAACTTTAACTCATGGCACCAGGACATCACACTAGTCATTTTCACACTACTTGTTTTTTTGTCCTGACAGGATTCAAGCCGACATAGAAAAGTGAATTTACTATATATTGAATTATTCATGAATGTCCTGTAAAAACCATTAGGTAATACCTCTGGATATATATTGAAGTTCAAAGTGGGTCAGCAAAGCTCACTTAGATAATTAATTAAAATTATGGCATGCTCTTCACAAACAATCATGTCAGACAATGAAAAATGCAGCATGAGCACCATGCCGCAATAACCTTTCATAGCAGAATTGGAGTCATCTTGGTTTTCATCATTATCTGACTGTTTTATCGCTGATTACTCCATATGAACATAAAAAATTCAAAGGACCCGATTTTTCTCTAACATGTACTTGATGTAGAGCTGTTGTATGATTGCATCATTGGAATATTTCAACGTTTGAAATTATGTCATATCTCTTTAACTACATGTCACAAAATACAAAACACTAACCATTGTCACGCTTGTTTTTCTGAAGTGATATTAGCAATAGCAATCACAATACTTAAAATTAAGGACCAAGGATGTATCTAACTACAGCCAAGGATGTAGCGGAACTGGATTCATCGGTTTTCAATATCAGGTGATTTTGACGATTTCTCCGTATGAACATTAAAAAAAATCCGCAGTACCCTGTTTTTCTGGGACACTTAATTTATTGCTGGCTATAACATCGTTGGAATATTTCAATGCTGAAATTATGTGATATTCCTAAATACATGTGGCACAAAACATAGCACAAATCATCGTCGCACTTGTTTTTTCTGAAAGTGATATTAGCAACCACAAAAGTCAAAATTAGGGACCACCTTCACCTTATTTAACGACCTGGACATACATGGCAGAAAGGCAAGATGTCATACAATAATCATTTACACCTCCTTGCTCAATAATGAACATCAAGAGGACATGGCAGCTTTTGATGCTCCATCTTCTCACTCATATCCTACTTTTCCTCACATCCAGCTCTCAACCTACCAACAATGGCGATCTGCCGGTGCTCCTGTCATTCAAATCCTTCATAACCAGTGACCCAACACGGACACTGTCCTCTTGGACCTCGGACCTTGCTGGCAATGGTACCAGCACAAAGGTGCCTGATTTCTGCAAATGGATGGGTGTAACCTGCAGTGACCGCCGGCACCCCGGCCGTGTCACCGCCATACGCCTGCAGGGCTTGGGCTTGGTCGGCACCATCTGCCCGCAGCTCGGTAACCTGACCCACCTCCATGTCCTCAATCTTTCAGACAACAACCTCGAAGGTGAGATCCCAGGCAACATTGGCAACTGTGCACCACTTCGTGCCGTGGACCTGAGGGATAACTACCTCTCTGGTTCCATGCCTGCATCTCTTGAGAGTCTCCAGTCAAAGTTTCCTACTGTATCACCTATAACAACCTGACTGGTGATATTCCGTGATGCTTCCATCTCATCCCTCACAAACCTTTAGAGTTTGTGAATTAACTATTTAGATGGGCTTAAATCCTGTAAGTTACTAGGCAACTTGACATCGTTAACACACTTGGAATTAGGCCAGAACGGCTTCACTGGGCATATCCCTCCAGATCTAGGTAAGATAGCTAATCTTGTTAAGTTTGATGTCATGGATAACAAACTGGAAGGCCCTTTTCCTTTATCCATTTTCAACATTTCTTCCATCACATACTTGAACATTGGTTTCAACAATCTGTCAGGGTCTCTGCCACATGAAATTGGCTTTAAGCTTCCCAAGCTAAATCATTTGGCCACACATTGATGATTAAATCAATTCAAGGACCAATAACAGCTTCCTTGTCAAATAATTCAATATCTGTATATCTTTCTTATGAAATTCAGATCATAACTGTTCTATGATATTGGCATCCATATCATAAGGAGGTTATTTTTATTAGGAAGCAATGTGCTTCAAACCAAAGAACCTAGGGATTGGGATTTCCTCAAATCCTTAAGCAACTGTAGCAACTTGGAAATGCTAGACCTTTCACTGAACAACCTTAAAGGTGTTATGCCAGTTAGTATTACCAACTTCTCTGCAGAGCTCATCTGGATTAAACTAGGTGGGAACAAGATAGCTGGGACCATACCTGCGGGTTTAGGAAAGTTTCAAAAGCTTACAATGCTCGCCCTGCAGGATAGCCTCTTCACAGGCACCTTGCCTCTGGATATTGGCCACATTCCTAGCCTCCAGTATCTTGACCTATCCCATAGTAGATTTCATGGACATATTCCACAATCATTAGGCAATATCACGCAGCTGAGCAGCCTTTTTATATCTAATAACTTTCTGGATGGCAGAATCCCGGCAAGCCTTGGTAATCTGACAAAGCTGACATCTCTGATTCTATGTGGTAACTCCCTTAGTGGGGAGATCCCACAGGAGCTACTTGCTATCCCCTCCCTAACCAAACTTCTCATCCTCTCCAACAATGCTCTAAGTGGCTCCATTCCAACACAGATAGGGAATTTAAAAAGCATCGGCATAATCGACCTATCAAAGAACAAGCTGTCTGGTGAAATCCCAGACGCTCTCAGCAGTTGTGTCCAACTGAATCTCCTATACTTGCAAAGAAACATTTTGCAAGGACAGATCCCAAAAGGTTTATCTGATTTGAGAGGCCTCGTGAAGTTGGATCTTTCTGATAACAACTTATCAGGACCCATACCTGAGTTCCTCGAGAACCTCGAATTTCTAACGTACCTGAACCTCTCCACCAACAACCTATATGGTCCTGTGCCTAATACAGGCATCTTCTGCAATGCCAGTGCATTATCGCTCACAGGCAATAGCATGCTATGTGGAGGTCCTCCGTTCTTACAACTACGTTCATGTCCATCTATAGGTTCGCACCAGGCTTTGCAACATCGACATCATGTCATACTCTTTTGCACACTTGGAACTTTGATCTTCCTCATGTGCTCTGTAACTGCATGCTACCTAGTGAAGACAAGAACCAAACCAAATAATGTTGATCAAGAAGTCGGATTTCACAATGAGAAGCATGAGAGGATATCCTATGATGAGATAGATGCAGCAACAGAGTCATTCTCACCAGCAAATTTGATAGGTTCTGGAAGTTTTGGCAATGTGTACAATGGAACTCTAAATCTCCATGAGAGTTTATGTACTGTAGCAATCAAAGTTCTGAATCTTGGCGAACGAGGAGCTAACAGAAGCTTCTTGAGGGAGTGTGAAGCCCTAAGGAAGATTCGACACCGGAATCTTGTCAAGGTGATCACTGTTTGTTGCAGTTTTGACCGTAATGGTGATGAGTTCAAGGCACTTGTCCTGGAATTTATCTGCAATGGGAATTTAGACGAGTGGCTGCATCCGAACACAATGACCAACAGCATGACCTTTAGAAGACTAAGCTTGATGGAAAGGCTATGCATTTCTATTGATGTTGCAGAGGCATTGGAATATCTTCACCATCAAACTGAGCCATCCATAGTTCACTGTGATATCAAACCATGCAATATCCTTCTAGATGATGACTTTGTTGCGCACGTTACCGACTTTGGTCTAGCAAAGATAATGCATACTGAAGAATGCAAGCCCAGTGGTGGTGGAACTGAAAGCAGCTCACTTGTGATTAAAGGCACAATTGGATATGTCGCGCCAGGTCAGCAATGTTTTTATATTGGAATTAACGCTGATGCATCTTAATCGTTCTTTTGCTGATACATATTCTTAGATAAACTGATAATGTGGTTAGTATATCCTAAAGAGCTAAAAAATATATGCAATATCATTATATTATTAACTAAATTGAAATCTCGAGTGCAATGTACCAAATTTATGTCTTAGTCATTGTGTAGCATTATCCAGTAATAATAACATCTTTGTTTATATGTTTGTCAGAGTATGGCTCAGGATCTGAAGTCTCTACAGATGGTGACGTGTATAGCTACGGTGTGTTGCTATTGGAAATATTTACTGGAAGAAGGCCAACTGACAATTTCACAGATGGTGCGACAAGTCTCGTCAGCTACGTCAAGATGGCGTATCCTGACAATCTAATGGAAATACTTGATGTTAGTGCAACCTACAGCGGAAACACGCAGCATATCATAGATATATTCTTATATCCTATGTTTAAGCTTGGTCTAGCTTGCTGCGAGGATTCCCCAAGGAACAGATTGAAGATGAACGATGTAGTGAAGGAACTGAATGCCATAAAGAAGCTATTCGTGGATTTCGAGCAACGGCCTGATCCGGGTGAGCAATGAAGTGTTGCAGTCATATCTGCAGCTATGCTGTTGTCTCTGTGTGGCGTCGTTGGTGACCATTTTTCATTGCATAGAGACAGTGTTGTTTGTTCATGAGTGAGTATTCCGCAGGCATATGCTGATTTGGAAAATTCCACAGGCCTTGCTTTACTAATTTATGTTTTTTGCTCATTAATCACTTCTTAGACCTTAAGATCCTTGTGTAAGTATCTGTTGCATGATGTAGGTAGTATGCGAACTTTTGTGTAATTATATGTTGCTTGACTCCGAAATCAAGCTAATCAAGTCTGAAATGAAAACACCATTTGCCTCGAATCAAGTCTGAAATGAAAACAACCTTTGCTGTCTATGGGTTAGTTGCAGGTTACGATACTGAAATGAAAACTTTTGCTTAATGGCCAATCCATGCGTGTTTGCTTCAATGGTGAATCAGTTCAGTTTTGTCCAAAACGGCCGTCATTTTCGCGTTATATTGCTTAGTAGTAGCACTGGAGCACTTTGTTTGGTGAGTGTAAGATTAAGGAGATATTAGATGGCAACACCCTATAAGAGTTGCAAAGTAAGAAAAAAAACATACAGCTGTGCAAAAAAATTCTATGTTGCCTGTCAGACAACCTCTGGGCCACCCTGCACAGGTGTGGAGCCAGGCAGGAACCCGTTAATCACGCTCTGGCCAACAGGTAGTGCTTCTGACTGTAGCACCAACCAGACTCAAGTGCTTTGCCTCCTTATTGGTGCAAGGATGCAGCGGTACGATCCTACAGAACGGGATCCTGGTCTGGCGGCGGTCAGAAGGGCACAACAGCTGCCTCTCCACCTTATAAGAGCATATGCCTAATGAGGTTCCCTAAACCCTCAAACCCTGCGCAGTTTTACAGCAAAATAGCCATTTTGCATTTTACAGGTTGAAAAAACAGTAGAGTAGAACTCCCAATAATGCAGTTTGGAGGGTTCTGTCTGTGGCTCAACCCCAACCCCTAAAACCTGCCATATGCCATATCACAGATTTCACCACATATCATCATTTCATCATCACAAATATTCATCACATTTCACATAAAACAATAAGCATTGTGAAGTATTTATTACAACACCAAATAGTACATTCGCGTACATAAACACACAATAATCATTCAAATTGTTACAACAATGTTGGACCATACAACAATAATTGTTCTAATCAAACAGTCAAGGTAAATCATGTAAAATGCTGCCCATCCAAATGCTATTAATCGCGCCGACTAGATCATCAATGGAGATCACCAAGGAGGGTCGTGACTTCAATCTCACGATGTGCTTGAAGAAAAGCTTCTACACGAGAAGGGTTTCTTTCCTGCCACACGTGTAGCCAACATTGTCATAGAAACAAGGCAAGTTTAACCCCCTCTCATATCTTCTAGGATCATGTTGTGCAGAATCACACAACACTTCATGATGTCCACCAAGGTTTTCTTTGTCCCAAAACCGGAGCCTGACCTAACTATGGCAAACCTTGTTGCAAGACACCAAAAGCCTCTCTATATCCTTGCGGGCTGCCTCTTGTGCCCTTGTGAAATGAGCCTCTTTTCTGACAAGGGCACCTCATTTTTCTCCCTTGATGACTTCACAAGAGTTAAAGCCTATCTCATGGATAAATGCCACTCCATGAGATAGTATCCCATTATAGTCATCGCCATTGACTGTAGTTGCAAGTTATATCTTCCAATTGAATTCTTTTAAACAAAGGAGATCTATTGAGCACATTTATATCATTGAGGTTCCTGGCAACCCAAAGAATGCATGCCAACCATGTGTCCATGCCAGCGCCTTCTGCGATAATGGTAGCATCACGGCTTTTACCGCAATACATTCTTTGACATGCCTTTGTTCAATTTTTCCATGTCCAATGCATGCAATCAAGGTTACTCAGCATCCCCTCGGCCATCCCCTTTTTTCATTGGTTTCCATCATCTGTATCTTCCTCGCTTGGGTGCCCGAAGGTATGTCTCACCATACAACCTGATAACTAACTTAGCAAATTCCACGGACGGATTCCTGTGGTTGTATCTTGCCCACGTTAAGATATTACTCGTCCTAGGTCCCAGTACACCATAGGCCAAGACTGAGCTGCCGATATCTTCTCGGTATGCACTAAACCCCATGATACCGGCGGCGGATCTACTACGCTGAGCCATGTGGAGGCCGCCTACAGTCGATGACAATCTTCACAAATAGACTACTACAGATTCGCACTCTTCTGGGAGGCGAGGTATGTAGGGTACCCTGCCAAGTAGTCTTCCATCAAATGCTCGTGTCCGGTGAGCGCGGTTCCGTAGATGGTGGTTCGCCCATCGTCGACCCTCTCCCGCATCCATCAGCTTCGCGCTAGCCAAATCAGGACAGTACCTCTGACGAGGGAGGCTCATCATCTCGACATCATCGTCTTGCAACAACTCATCAATGTGGAATCGTCTGGATGTCGACACCAATCCGACGAACTGACATCGAGTCCATGACAATTTGTTGTTCATCTCCATCCGCAAAATCAACCATCAATTAAAGCATGAAACAAAAATGAAACAAAGAAGAAAAAATAGAACATACCCGCTGAGGAGGCCGAAGGCCATGGGGAAAGCAAGGGTTTACAAGGAGGGCGGGCTGAGGCTGGCGCTGCGCGCGAAGGAGGCCTGCGGGTGGAGGGCGACAGCTGAGATGGGGTGCTGGAGGGCCTCAAGCGCGGCTGGAGAGCCAGGCCAAGGGAGGGCTGGCTGAGGCCCATGGGTGGGAGCACAGCCAGCCCAGCCAAGTGAGGCGAGGATGAGGCTGGGTGGCGCGGCGATGGCTGTGGGTCTGAGGATGTGGAGACAGGCCGGGCGGAGCAGAGGCTGGGCGCGGCTGAGGCGAGGCCAGGCTGGGAGGCGCAGGCCTGCATTAGGCAAGGCAAAGTGAGTGATGGGCTGAGGGCGACATGGCCAGGCGTCAAGGCGGCGGCGGCAAGGGGGCCGGAGTGGCTACGGGCGCGGGATCGTATAAGAGGGAGAAGAGGGAACGAAGCTGAAATGTCCCTCCGCGCGTGTCCCAAAGCGCTGATAATGACGGTTGATTGTTTAACCTCGTTACAGGTTGATGGGATTCAGTCCCACCTAGAATTCTTTTTACAGTTTTACAGTTTGAGGTCAGCCATGATTTTTTTCATTAAAAACTGTAAAAAAACTGTTATTTTTACAGATTTAGCTTGCTGAAAAATTTTACTGTATTACGCCTAAGCCGCCAGGGGGCGGCGCCAAACTTTCGAGGTGGGACTAAACACCGGGCAGACAGCGCGTCCTCGCTCGGAGCTTAGGAAGAGTCGTGGGCTTGGCCCATTTTACAGGGGATTGATCAAAAGAGGAGCCCAGCACAGCCCATCTGAGTGCTTTCTCCCCGCACCAAAAATCCAAAACCCTCTGCGTCCCCTGCTCCCCGGCCGCCGTACGGACTGCGACGACTCGCCGGCGGAGCCAGCCCCTCCTTGCTGAGGCAACCTCTTCTGCTCGCTGTACGCGGCCACCGCTCCTTCGCCGTCGCCAATGCCGCTTGGGAGCTCCACATGGCAGAGACAGAGGTGCGTAGAGAACAAAGAAAGCATTCGCTCCTCCCCTATTTTGCCCTCCGTCGCCATTGCAAGTACCTGCCACCAAGAGAACCACCTTACCTGTCCTGACCCCGCGCAACTTCTGCTGTCTTTGTTCTTGGCGCACGTATGGTGTTCGGATGCACGTAAGGTGTTCGACCCATGTCCTGGTCCGGCAGTGCACACGGTGATTGGTTGTCTGGTACCTGGCGCGTTCGGGCAGGAATTTCCCTGTGGCGAACGGGCTCTCCCTTGATTAACTTACTATCACTTGTATTGCACCCTCTTGAGGAGTGAAGTTTCAGTTTCTGAAACTCATTTCCTTTTCGTTTGCTGCTTGCCTGCCAGTGTTGAATATTTGGCACCTACGTGACAAAGCTGCCACCATTGTCAATCACTGCTACACAATGCAATTTTTAATTCTTACACTCATTAACTGCGTAATGTTTTTTCACACAAGGCAAAACTCATGAAATGGATGGCGTAATTTTGAATTCTTGACACTCATTAACTGCATACATGAAATGGATGGTCTGTTTCTTTTGCAGGAAGTGCAGGGCGTAGACAGGCTCACCATGCTGACTGATGACATCCTATTGTCTATCCTGGCGAGAGTCGACCATGCCGCGGCAGCCAGGACCAGTGTGCTGTCGAAGCGGTGGAGGAACCTTCCTTGGTTGCTCCCTGAGCTCGACCTCCATGTCAGGAGCTTCTGCTCGCCCTAAGTCTCAACCCCATTGAGGTACAGATAATGATAATACTCTCTAACCAAATCCACCAATGGGTGGAATCGCGCAGCGACCGCACCATCACAAGACTTTCCTTCAACTTATATGACAGAAATCGCTACACACATTGGGCTGCTAGTCAGCGACGCCATTGACAGAGAGATGGTAAAAGAGCTGCACCTTGCCATCGTTGATGAGAAGGGGCCTAACGACTACGAAAATGAGGATATGCTGAGGCGGGCTCTGACGGTCGATGGGTTTTTTGGCGCATATCCTAGTGTGCTTCGTTGCCTGACGAGGCTCCATCTGGTCAATGTGCGCTTTGTTAAACAAGATTTACATCACTCACTGTTTGATCTGCAGAATCGTGGCACCTCGGCATGCCCAAATGCACTGCCCTAGAGGTGCTACAAGCTTTTCCACACCTTTAGTTGAAGTCTGGGTGGCTAAAGTAGGTTCGGATGAGGAGGCAGCCTCCTCTTCAAGAAAGTGGGATCTTCATCCTAAAGCATGCTTTTGGAGAGAGAAAAAGATATAGTGTCATCATATTTTGTGGGGTCCCTTCTCTTTTTTTCTGATCAAAGTTGTAGCTTCCATTGAGAGACATAAAATTCACCATGTTAAGTTTGCAACTTTTTACATGGAGCAGCTAGTTGTGTATGCCACTATTGCTCATGCCCTCAGTATCTAAAATTGTGATACTGGGGACCGCTCGGTATGGCGGATAGATGCGCCAGATTCAAAACTCAGAATTCTCGAAGTCTACTTTCCCTGCTGGCAAAGACTTTAGGTGCTCTACCTTCCAAAACTAGAGAGGCTATATTGGGAGGGTTGGTTTAATTTTCATGAGGTGCTCTGCCTTCCAAAACCAGAGAGGCTATCTTGGGAGGGTTGGCGACTCATGCCCCCTTGCTTTTTGGTTCTGTCCCAGCTCTTAAGGAATGGTACTTAAATCTGGCAACCCTAACTAAAGGGGCTTTTAGTTTATAACTGAGGTACTGCATGGAACGACAAATGTAAATACTCTGACATTAAACTTCGTAGGAGAAAAGGTAAAATGATACCTATTTTTTCAAGCACTTAGCATATTTCTATTGGTAGGTGATATATTGTGAATGCGCTTCTAACTACTATATGATTCAGAATAAAATCACCATGAATGTTGAAGTAGCACAAGTTGGATATGAGCTAGGAGTGCAATATCATGCTAGTTTTACCTGTGTCATATCTTGATCCAGATATTTGCTTTTGTTTACAATTGTCAGGGAGCATCTGATTTATTAGAAAATTTAAGGAACTGGTCAGCACAATTTCCTCCATATGCAACCCGTGTCATTCTTTGCTTGTATATTACCAGCTTTGATACAGCCAGATAGAAGCAACTCCTGATGCATTCTAGCAAGCTCAGGAAGTTGTGTATTCATGGCATCTATGTTGAATTTGGACCTTCTGGACAATGAACTTCCTGCTGCTCCATCTATTGAGATATTTAAGGTCATATTTTTACTGATTCCTTTTCGATTTTTTGCTGCAACAAGGTACTCAGCTCTGACATAACTCCTAAATTAAAAACACCATCACAATAAGTCTGATCCTACTTCTTAGAGTTTCTTCAGTTTAGAATATGCTCATTGTCTTGAAAATAAGTGGTAGGAACCCTAGCATACCCTTTATGGTCAGGTGTTATGCCTCATTCAGGTATTGACATCCCTGTGAAGATGTTACAGGCTGACGAATAGAAACCTCGGTGACAGAGTGAAACCTTTCATGGAGATGCCTCGGTTCACAAGTCTTCCAGGTGGCAATTGAAAGAACTCTGCTTGTTGGCTTTAGCCCAGTCTGGAGCAACATACCTTGTTTATTCGTGCTGCCATGACTGAGCCCCAAACTTGAAGATGGTTCTTCTTATCAAAGACTACAAAGAGTCGTAAACGTCACCCAACAGAGTGCCACAAATGAATGTTGTAGGCGTTGGTTCCAAGGTCTTCTCCGCAGGAGGCACCTTTCCAAGGGACAAGGCTGAGCAGGAAACGATTGTCAACTAACTTAGAGACAAGGCCTGTTGGTCCTCCCCCAATGGATAATATTTAGCAGCAGTTATTTGATTTGAAAGTCACATATACTGAATTCTGAATGATTTCCTTTTGTTGTATGAACGCCAGTTTATTTTGTTATTTCGCCCTATTGGGCAGTTTTTGTGTCTACATTCTGCAAACCAAAGCAGAAATTAACAGTTGACTTTTTGGTGGAACATGGCTTCAAGCTAGCAAGGGCCAGAATGGATTGACACGCTCACAGCCGTAAATTTATCACTCAACTGTCGTATGAATACAGAGCAGTGGATGGGAAATGCAAAGCCACATTTTTGCGGTGTATCTTTTTAAATTTTTCTTTTAAACAGATTTCTCAGTGTTGTTTCTCAAAGCTGGGATTGAATTCAGAGTTCAAAGTTTATGTCATGATGACTTATTTGTTTCAATAGTTTCAAAAAAGAACCTGAATTATCATGATTGTTTGTGCTACAGAAGTACAATGGTGACATTTAAGCATTGATACCAGTTGTTTACGTGGAAGCTTCTCAACGCTCGCTGGACCTGAGCTAGGTCTGTCTGTTTCCCTTTCTATAGAATTGATCTGGAAGTTCTTTCATGTTGCACTGTCTGGGTGCTTCTATATTCCTGGACGGATGCAGAGAAAATCTGTTTCATCTCACGCTGAAACACAACTGGATAGCATGTCCAGTGTGGGCAAAGAGTTACAGGCAACATGAAAATGATTACGTTAGGATAATTTACTCATGATACACTTACCGAAATCAAGATAAAAGTTTAGGCCATCTTGAATATTTCGTCACATCCCTAGAAAAGGTCGCAGCAATGTTTAGCCCTACAAATAGGCCTAAACTTTTCCACATTTGACCTGTTCTGGACAATAAATCTCCTCGAGTCGAGATCATCGATACCAAGCCATTTCTGTAAGTTGGACCACACTCGGATTGAGTAAACTCCATACTTGAAAAGAAGGGTGGGATACGACTCTTTGTGTTGGCTGCAAGCTACAGTGCCAATTTTGCCATTCTCTCCTTGGTAAGCCTATCCGTCAGTTTCAGTAAACCCGATTTGAAGGACCAACCAAGCAAAATATCTTAAAATTTAGAGAGGCTCAAGCTTCCAAACCAAGAAAGCCATCGGAGATGAAGTGAGGGCTACACTGTATTTTGTAGGCCGATCTTGCCGAAAAGGCAACTACATCATATGAGTTTCAAGATATTGTGTCTTGAGTTTATGACTTTCACCACAAAAGGTGGTGGGCGGAGGTGATTCAAGACAGACAATCAAGGAAAGCTTTGGCCTCTCGCAATGCTCGCTCTTGAAAATTTCAAAGAGCAATGTTCAGGCCTTCCGTAACAAGTTCAGCACATCACTGAGTGCTTGTGATAAAAATCAAAGAGGAGGCAAATTTGTGGCGTCTAGCCGGTGCGAAGGCCTTGGCAATATAATGCCGCGTAGAGTAGTTGCTTTGTAATATTTGGTCTATGAGTCAAACGGACAGAAACTTTAAAATCTTCTCTCCTTAATCAATGAAAATAGCAAATCTTTTGCCCTGTTTCAAAAAAAAAATCTCCTTGAAGCTGAATATTCATGGCATCTATGTTGAATTTGACCTCGACCTGTTCTGTACAATAAATCTCCTTGAAGCTGCTCCATCTGTTGAGATATTTGATGTCGAGGTATGTTTACTCATTCCTTTTCGATTTCTTACTGCAACAGGTACAATGCTTTTTCCAATATAACTCCCGGGTGGAGGACCCAATACGAATGGCCGCACATACTAGCAACATCCACCCGGTTGGCGTCCATGTCGCGGGAAGGGCTGCGTCCAGCTTCGGTGGTAGCCACGGCGGAGTGGTTTCTGGTGAGCGCGGTCAGGCCGGTCCGGACACCGCACCCAGCAGACGCGACCCATTTGCTCCCCACTGGCTTTGCCCAGACCTGGCCAGCATTGCTTTTCAAATGACAAGGCAATTCAAATAAAACAATTTAAATTGTAGAAAAATAAATATTGTTCAAACAAGAATAGTTTTCAATCAAACACCACATAGTTTTACAAATAAGTCAACACAAATTGAATATAGAAACATACTATCTAGGTTGATTTCCCACGCGAATCTACATGTGCTCAATCAAATCAGCTTGAAGGTGGTCATGAGTGGTTCGATCCCGGAATGAATTATGTATATGCAAGAAGTAGTCCCAAGAATTTCCCCTGCCTATGGCTCAACTCACCCTGGAATTCCCAGTCACCGTCATAGATGCTGTCATCCGGCTCATCCTCAACGATCATGTTGTGCATGATGACACATGCTATCATGACCTCTCACATCCTCTTAGCGCTCCATATTCTCGCAGGGTGCCAAACAATTCCCCAACGTGATTGTAGCACGCCAAATTCCCACTCTTGAAAGGACA
>NC_061512.1:1751456-1834793 GCF_022539505.1 Lolium rigidum | reverse complement strand
TCTACATCCTTGCGGGCCGCCTCTTGCACCTTTGCAAACCTCTTGAATTTTTCATCTTGGGGGTTAAGGATTGTCTTCATCAAGGTTGCCCACCAATGGTAAATGTCATCAGCTAGATAATAACCCTTGTCATAAGAATGATAGTTGATCTCATAGGAAATTTGAGGAGCATTGCCTTCTGCAAGCCTAGCAAACACCGGGGAGCGATGTAGGGCGTTTATATCATTGTTGGATCCTGCCATGCCAAAGAAGGAGTGCTAAATCTGGAGATCTTGCGACGCAACTGCCTCCAATATTACTGTACTGTGTACCCCTCTTTATGCCCTTTGAACATTTCTTTCCAACCAAATGGATAGTTATTTCACTTCCAATACATGCAATCTATGCTTCCCAGCATACCAGGAAACCCCCTCTTTTCGTTCATAGACAAGAGGCGGGCAATGTCTTTAGTGGTCGGCTCTCTCGGATAAAGTTTGTCAAACATCGCAATAATAACGCTACAAAATGTACATGGCCTCAATGCATGTGGACTCGCTCATGCGCATGTACTCGTCAACAAGATCACCGGGTACTCCATATGCAAGCTGGCAAATGGCACTCGAACATTTTTGGTACGAGGAGAAGCCAACCTTACCGGTGCAATCAACTTGGCACTGAAGTAGTCATCATATGTCCTCACGCCATGAAAAATATCCAGAAACAACTTCCTGGACATCAGATACCGGTGATGGAATGTCTTCGCGTCGTAAATTGGATTGGTTTGATGAAAATAGTCTCGCATAAGGCCGGCGTGTCCACTGACTAGATTTCTGTCTTTGTTAACCTTGCGCTTCACCGACGATTCACCTTTGTGCTTCGGCAACATAAAATCGTCGTGCGCCATGCATGCAACGGCGAGCAAGAGCTCGGTCTCACCGTCGGACTCCTCGTCCGACGATGATTCGATGACATTGTTGTAGAAAAAATTGATTGACTTGCTATTCATCTACACAAGACAATGATATTTGATCACTTCAACATTATGCCCACGCCAGTGCAATGGAGGAGAAGAAACTTTACATAAAATGCATACCTTGCATTCGCCGTGGCAACCGGACGAGCAGGTTGCGGGCGCATCGGAAAGCGAAGGCGGCCAAGCTTTGCGCCCGCAGAAGAGTTGATGCTCCGCCCGGTGGGATGGAGGACAGCGCGCAGACAGCAGACAACTCTGGTTGTGCGCGCTGCGATGGGGAGCAGTCGACGATGCCGGGGGAGGCAGCTGCCGGCCAGACAAGATGCATTGACGACGTAGTCTACCCGGCAACCGCTAGCTACGACGGGCAACCGACAGTCACCATGCCCGCTGGGAACTGCTGGCGCCAACGGCAACCGACGGCGTAGATGACGGCGCTGCCTGGGCATGGCGGCGGAGAAGGCGGGCAAGGGTTTGGGCAGAGGAGAAGTTGAATTCGTCTCACTGCTAGGAGGGATCGGGTAGGCAAAGGAAGAACAACGGAGGGCGCGTGATTTGCCCGGCCCAAGTCGGTCTGTTTATGTCGCCCCGCTAGAGCGTGCGCGGGCTATCTGTCCGTCCGCGTGGACCAAAATGAACACGGCATGACGGGATGGATCGGCCCGCTGAAGATGCCCCGATAGACCCTCCCGCAAACATAATCCCATATCTTCTTAGGGCATCTTTAGCGTCCACGTCTATTTCGTTCATGAAAACTGTCTGTTTTGGTACATTTGGGTTGGATCATGGACATGTAAATCGGCTGAATGGGTTCGTGCTCGTGCGTCTGAGGAAGCCCTAGCGGACCGAGGCATTTTATTATTTGACACCATCAACGCTTGGTACTGGCTCGCTGATACGCGGCTGCAGTTGCGAGGATGCCCCGTGCCTCGTGTCAATAGGGGTGTAGCCGCCCCCCGCCCATGGATGCCAACGACATCGACGGCGACGACAAGACCATGGCATTGAGCGACGAGCAGAGAACGCTGCTCACGTCGTTCGAGACCGTCCCGCGGGACACCGAACACTGGCAGACCAGGGTGGTGGCGATGTAGGCCTGATACGACCGCAGAACGGTCAGGCCATGTTTGATATATACTAGTGTTGTGGGTATTAGTGTGGACAATACTCTAGAGTATTGGATGAAACGGTTCCGAATTCACTAGGTAGAGGTAGAGTATTGGGGACCGAGAAAAATACACTAACATTTGGGAAAAGTGAGGATAAACGGGGATTAAACCCGCTCATACTCTAGCACCAAACATGCATTTAGAATAAGTAGGCATTTGAAATTTGATGGGGATTATCCCCACTAATTCCCATTAAAACTCTAGTACCAAACAAGGCCTCAGGCGGGTCGCCGAGCTGTCGTCCCCGACGGCGCATTTCCACGTGGCCCGCGCGGAGTGGTGGCAACGAGGCGGCGGGGGCAGCCACAGGTGTACCGGGAGAACTGGGAGATGGAGGATGCATCTGTGGCGATGCAGATGAGTTGGAGGTCGTGGCGAGGGACCAAACCCGCTACGATGCCGACATGGAGGCCACCCTGCAGACGGAGAAGGCGCACTGGGACGCCGCTCTGGCGGAGGGCCAGATGCAGCACATGGTGGAGGAGTCGCACCACCGCAACCGTGATGTCATCATCACGGCCGCAGAGAGGACCATGCGCCTCCGGGATGCCACCATCGCCCGTTGCCGGGGGCTCGGGATGAGCACGAGGTTTACGCCTCATGTCTGAGCTCGGACGATGTGGCACCGATGGCTAGTAGGTTGTGCGACTACGAGTAGCTCGCGCGCCGTCGTAGTTTAGGTTAACAAACCTATAACCATCTGTGTAAAAATGGTCATTTTGGCCAACTAATATTTATGAGAAGCTTTTTTTACGGGTGTGGTTGGAGAGGAGGTGGGTGGACACCAAAATGGCCGGCAGCACGTCTGCGCCGACGCAATTTGGCCCCAAATTTTTGCGGTGAATGCATCAACGCCGATAGGCCGGTCAATTTATGGCGTGCCATTGGGCTAGGATTTTACCCATTTCCTGTCCACGCAGACAGAAGCAAACAAATTTGATTCGTTTACGTCATGCCACTAAAACATCTCCAGTGGAACCGACCTAGTTTGACACGAGAAGTGTCTGTTCTAGTCCATTTAGGTTGGACCGTGGACACTAAAATAGTTGGCCGGCCATGTTTGACTGTTTGGGGTCAGGGGTTTCCCAACAACCTGACGCATTTTGTCCTCCCTAGCCTTGCTTAGCAAGAACAAAGTATTATTCGCAGTAATAACTTAAACAAGAACATTGTATAGTTCATGGGGAAGCAATGCTGGGATTGCATTATTCATTGTGAATAACTAGTAGGATCTGAAGGCTCGTCATCAGAGGCTTCATCACATCACCAGGCGCCCGTGCCAGAGGAAGCTCCTATGCTTCATTGTCAGAGTCGAGGTTGACGATGCCGGCCACTGTGGCCTCCTGAATAAATGCTACATGGCAGGCATTGTCGATGACCTTCTTCACCGTGCGGTCGAGCCTTAACTAGAATGCGAACCGCTCGGCCTTGTTATTCTCCGTGTGTACAGGGCCCGGGGTACATATTCACCGCGGTGCGGCGTTTGTTCACGAACGAAGTGGTTCAGCTTGGCCTCTCGTTCCTCGAGAAAGTGGGCCAGCTAGTAGGTGCAACCAGCGTCGTACTGCAGGTCAAGTCACAATGCCTCGTTATGCCTCCTCCGGAGACCTCATAGTCAAATTCATATCCCTTGGGGAGAGGCCGCACGGAAACACTGTTCGCGCTGATGCCAAGCCCTTCTGCACGATGATGATGGGCGGCAAAAGGATGTGATACTTGGCGAGTTGGGTAGCCTCGTGTCAGTCCACACATTCCGGATCCATGGCTTCCGCGGGGTCGGAGGATCCAACTTCTAGTAGTATGTGGAGCAAGCAAGCCAGGAAACAGAAATAAAGATAGAAGTGTGAGCTATTAATGGCATCATAGAAGGCCAGCCGCCGACCTGCCAGTCATGGCGCGGCTGCTGAGTCAAAGCGGCGTAGAAGGGGAGCGAGGCAAGCATCAAAGCGGCGCAGGCTTCGGAAGCGTAATAGTCTGCTGACCTGCCGCCAGTCGGGGCCGAGAATACGGACATGTGTTGTGTGTGCGGCGACGCATTTCGAGCCTAAATTTGGACAGTAATGCGTCGGGGCGAACAAGCCGATCATTTTGCGTTGGATCGATGGGCTAGAATTTTACCCTGTTCGCGCGAATCATAATGGACATATTTAGTCTGTTTGCCTCAGGCAGCTGGAGATGCCCTTACCATGAATCAATGACCTCTTTTTGCAAGGAAATCAATAGCTTCCCCTACTACATGCATTCATATATTTTTGGTTTTCAGTAACATGAGTACAGGAGACTTGTATACAGAGACTAAAGAAAACACAGCACAAATTAAGTAAGTGGCCACGCCGAAGAAAAGAATGCGCTGCAACGGAAGGCGAACACACACCATCGTGCATGTAGATTGTAGAACAATAAACAACCCGTGTCTCCAGCTAGACAGCCGGGGCAATGGTGTCTTCGTCGTTGACACTCTCTTTGGAGATCTCCTCGAGCGACCTGCCCTTGGACTCTGGCAGCAGCAGCGAGAAGAGCAAGCCTAGGAAGTTGGTGCCGGAGAGCAGGAAGAGCGTGTTGCGCATTCCGATACCTGTGGAATACCCTTTCTCGGCCTTTTTCTGGTCCTGGGACGCGTACAGGAACCCAAACGCGCCGACGATTGACCCGGCCTTACCGGCAGCGGCGGAGATGCCGTGGCACGTGGACCGGAGCCTGGCCGGGAAGATCTCGGCAGGCACGATGAACGTTGTGCTGTTGGGTCCGAAGTTAGCAAAGAAAAAGGTGAGGCCGTAGAGCACGATGAACCATGTGTGGTGCCCGGGCTTCACCAGGTAGTCATATGGAACTGCGACGGCGAGCATGAAGATGGTCATCATGGCGAAGCCCATGAGCTGAATCCAGAACCTACCGATGATGTCGATGAAAGCGACGGTGAACCAGTAGCCCGGTACGGTGCCGCATAGTGCGATGAGTGCTTGGGCACGGGCGATGTTGGACAGCTCCTGCAAGGCGCTCATGGCCCTTGCTGGCGGGATCCAGCCGACATTGGTGAAGATGGCCTCCTGCAACAAATTCTGGCTGTAGAAGGCAACGTCCAATAGGAACCAGGTGCTGGTGGTGGCTAGCAGGTGCAACCCGTGGCGCCTAATGAACTCCCGCGAGAAGAGGCCCCAGGTGTCGTCAGAGGCTACCTGAAGCCGGACCTGCTCCTCCTCCTCTGTGATGTCCTTGTTAAGCACTTTGGACATGTCCGTTGTGGCCTGCCTCGTATCGTGAGCAATGAGCGCTGTGTACCGTGCGGTCTCAGGCATCTTCATACGCCAGTAGTATGTCAGCATGGCAGGGATGGTGCCGAACATGACGATTATGCGCCACGCGTAGTCAGCCTCCGGCCCGATGGACTCCGCAGCGTTGATGTAGAAGGGCGGCGCCGGGAACATGTTCCGGAACGCGGCCGAGACGACGATGCTGACAATGGTGCCGAACAAGATGCCGAAGCCCTGCATGGCGAAGACGGCCGCGATAAAGGTGCCACGGGACTTTTTGTTGGCATACTCGGACATGATGGTGGCTGACAAGGGGTAGTCGCCGCCGACGCCGAAGCCGAGCCAGAAGCGGAAGAAACATAGCGTCCCTATGACGCCCTTAGCCCCGTGCCCGAAGGAGAGCCCTGAGGCAATTGAACAAAGGACCATGAGGATGAGTGTGAAACCATAGACCCTCTTACGGCCGAGCTTGTCACCGAGCCAGCCAAAGAAGAGCTGGCCCACGAGCGTGCCGCAGAGGGCCACGCCGTTCACGGCGGCTGACACGTTGGCTGGGAGGTTGCCGGGCTCGTTGCTGCCAGGATCGGTGTAGTAGATGCGACCCAGCAGCCTAGTGATGAGAGAGACGCAGAAGAGGTCGTAAGCGTTGGTGAAGAAGCCCATGCCGGCAATGACGATGGCCGTGAAATGATACCATTGCGTCTTGGCGCCGTCGAGTGCTTTTAGCACGTTCAGCTGTTCACCCGCCATGGTCGGTCGGTCGATCAGCTCGCAGCCCCCTTCAAGCTACTTCTTCTCTTTGCTTGCATTTACAGACGACACAAACTAAGCATGTTGATCTAGTATACTATTACAAGGATTGATATGAATGCCCAGATCGTAGCTTATCGGGTTTGACTTTCATGTTTTCAATATAGAATTGTGCAAACAATACATTATTGAAGCCATCATGGTTTTTCTGGGGATATACCTGAACGGATCGTGGGCACAACCAAACGACTGTAAATTAAGTGAAGAGACGGGAGATGGGGGGAGCTCTGGTATACAAATAAGTCATTTAAAATATAAAAACTACCACCTTTATTATAAAATGTAAGCCTTTTTAGGAAAATCAACTTATATTTTTATAACGGAGGTGATAGTAAACCTAGATACAGAAGATTTAGCAGCAAGCAGGCCCATTATATATATATAAATCATTGCCTTCCAGCCTCACCCTCTTTGTTTATTGTCTTTCAAATTGCAACCCGTCCGGTCAATCACAGTTCACACAGCTGTGGCATTTGGTCAGATACGTACTAGCTTATATAAACTTTCTCGGCGCAAGAAAAAAAAAAATGTGAAAAGATCCGAATATGCTCGGGAACCTTGCCAACTGGCCACTAGTTTGTAGCAGTATATGGTATATACTACTCTCGCTTCACTAATATAAGATGTTTTAGGTTTTAGTAGATTGATCCATTTTGGTATGTATCTAGTCAATTTAGTGTGTAGATTTACTCACTATGGTGTGTATCTAGTTCTTTTTAAAGTGTCTAAAATATCTTATAATTATAAACAGAGAGAGTAGATGATACCTTGCGCGTTGATGCGGAGATTTCCTACTTTCTTTTTATTAAGATCCTAATTTTAACAAAGAAATTTGCGACAAATTCACTTGGAATATATTGAACCCCACATAAACGGCTAAGTCTAAATAGAAAATCATATATAACATGCACTTTTTTCCTGGAATTAGGGTGCCAATGATTACCATGGAGCTCACAACAAGTGGGAATAGTTAACTCATAACTGGTACTACAACAAAGAAGACGCGGGATCCGGTCCCCCCCCCCCCCGGAAGTTTGAGGTGGTAAGTTGGCCCCGGGCAAAACCAATGTCTAGGCCCGCCGAAACCCAGCTACATGGCTTGTATGACGCCTTATGGGTATACGGGGTAGGAGCTACTTATATGCACCACGTCACTACCTCGTGGCCCCACCTCTGATTCCATGTTTATCACGATACCCTCGCGGCCCCACCTCCGTTTCCACATCGATCATAGTGCCGGTAATATCGCATGTTGTCGCTCTGGTTGTTTCTAGCGTTTTCGATCCCGAGCTCTGAAACCACAGTAAGGAGATGGATCCGAGCACCAGGCTCCATACGCCGAACTGGGTCGCGTACTGCACGAGCGCCTCCGCCATGCCGTCTTCCACCACCATCGTATCTCCACCTGCGTGAATCTACACCTGATCTGCTATGACCTGGAGACGGTTCTAGATCTGAGACTGGAGGATCCATTCCGTGTGGCGTGGTTGTTGGGTCAATCCTCTCGCTAGGGTTTCAGTCATCCGGGATTGACCATACCGTGTGACCTTCCTCCTCCATGGTGGTTTTGTAAGGTAATGCCATCACATATGTAGTTCAATTTGTAACGGCTTGGCAGTTGTAGTTAGTATGAATTTTTGTTCATGATTTGTAGTGTTTGAGGTAATGGAGGACCGTAGTTCAAGTTGGGCAGAGCCAAGATAACAGATTTATGAAAGATGATGATTCTAGTTCAAAACATGTGGATAGGTCTCTGTGTGACAACGTACCTCCCGAACAAGGCTCTATTGATGGGGACGATGATGAGGATGATAGTGTGAGTGAACTAGCAATTTATGTCTAGTTGTTTTTATGCCAACCTCCAAATTTGCAATTTATGCTTAGCTGTTGTAAAATTGTGTAGATGGAGATTGGTGGTGGTATCGATGGGGCTGATGCTGATTATGTTGACGATGATACCGTTAGTGAACTTGCAATTTATGTGCAGTTGATTTTAGGACAACCTCCAAATTTGCAGCTTATGCGTACCTGTTTTTAAATTGTTTAGATGTAGATTCATGTTGATAAAGAGCTGAATGATGGTGATGGATTGGACACTGCATTTATTAGTGAGGTATGCAGAGTGCTATCTTTGTGCAACATGCAATAAAAGCTATGACGAAAACATAACTAACCACGTTTTTGTGTTCGTTTGTTCAACTATTAGTTGGCTCTAGTAGTTCTTATGACTATTGTGTGTGAATCAAACTTGGAGACTTGTGAAGAATCTAAGAAATCATACTCGGTAAACAAGAGTGAGGTATGATTCTGATATTTATTTATTTTGTGAAAAATGATGAATGGAAGCAATATACTCTTTGTTTACATGTCTATGTTTTGAATGTGTAGGTGACAACAGTTGCTCAGAAGGAGAATGAATAAAAGATGGAATTCTGCAATGATATTTGGCGTATGTACTAGAAGATAATGGAGATGGCGTTCATTTCTAAGGTTGCGGCTTATGATTTCTACAAGTGCTATGCTAGAATACACGGATTATTCAGAAGTAGAAAGAGAAAGACCAAGAGTAGCAAAGGGTCTTTACAAGAAGTACGTAGGAGGGGTTTGTTTGTTTCATGGAAGGGAAACGTCAAAGCAAATTTCTAACTATGGAGAAGCGCACGGATAGGTTAAGACCTGAATCTATAAAGTGCATATGGTCGTGAAGCTTGATAGAGAATGCGGGCATTGGCGAGTTGCAATATATGACCATGACAGTCATATCTTAGCTAGACTAGACTAGATGAGGCCCCATTTCCATGATCTCGTAGGAAGATTAAAATTTTCGAGGAAGCTGAGATATTAGCAATGGCAGCTGGGTTAGGATGCACATGATTATGACTTCCTTCGTCAACAAAACTGGGTTTACGAGGAAGGATTTGTACAACATGTTCTGCATGGAGAAGAGGAAGTTACTTGCATATGATGTTGCTACCACAATGGAGAGCTGGAAGAAGAAGTACCCTTAATTGTTTTTCGAGTATGACGTTGATAGTAAAGGCCGTTTGAAAAGCTTGTTCTGGTGTGATGTTAAGCCACATCAGGACTACCACAATTACGGTGACGTGGTGTTGTTCTACAACACATATAAGATGGTTGGTATGGTATGCCGTTCGTTCCGTTTGTGGGTCTAAACAATCACCGGAAGACCACAATATTTGGGTGTGACATCTCAAATGAGACTAAACGTACATATGTTTGGCTGCTTAACACGTTCCTCAGAGAAATGTGTTAGCAGAAACCCAAGTCTACAATCATGGATGTGGATGTTGTGATGATCAAAGCTATTCGCAATGTATTGGCGGATGTGTAGCACCATATATGTTCATGACACATTGAAAAAAACATGGTGAAACACCTAAGTTTCAAGTCATTGAATGAGTTCCAATCTGTTTTAAATTACATTACACCACATCGCCGGCCATATTTGAGGAGAGATGGCGGGCATTTGTTCATAAATGGGAGTCTGATAAAAAAAACTTAGCTGACAATGATTGATAATAATAATAAGAGACTATGGGAAGCAGTGTACCTCTCATATGGATTATGGATTGGTATGCAAAATCAACCAAATAAGTGAAAGTCTGAACTCGTGCCTGCACTTACACCTAAACTACGATATGGCCCATGTGGATTTTGCACTACGAGAATGCTATTGTCCGTCTACGTGAGAATGAGGCGCACATTCTTTATCTGTGCTAGTTACTAACTCAAAGGAAATTGAGATAGCAGTTGTGAAGGCATTCTCTCCATCGAACTTCTATATCTTGCAAGAAGAGATTGCTAAGATTGAAGGAATAAAGGTTTTGTAAAGTAATATGGGAATAGATGGAGCACAACACAACAGTTCGTCGTGTCATAAAAAATAAACGCAAGAACAATTTTTACGCGGATTATACGTACAACAACTCCAATGACACTATAGAATGCAGCTACTGAAGGGGCTTCCTAGCAAGCGTATCCTCAACGTATTGAAGGTACTGAAATTGGTTGAAATACCAAAGTGTTTAGTTCTTTGATGATTCTCAAAAGAAACCAGATGTGAATTTCCTGCGAGACGCATGAGCGATCTATTTAGATGTGGTTTTTTTGGGGCGGAGGAGCGAAACAAATATACAAAACTCAGTGTGTTAGTGTCCGAAGCTTTACATGTCGCATGCAATAACCTAGTTTTGTACAGTAGTCAAAGGCTAGTTTTGAGGACACAATTTCTAAGAAACAGGTGTATGACAATGTACCGCGTGGTTCTAGAAGGCCAGTTAATACAGATGCAACTGTAGTAGGTGATTCTATCAAAATATCCACCTTAGGTGTTCCTAAGGAAAACACAAAAGATCGAAACGCATGTGTGAAGAAAAAAGGCAAACCACTAGCATTAGCATACGACGAGCGAAGGAGGTCAAGCCGGTGCAGCACTTGCAAAAAGGTCAGGACACAACAAAGGCAACATGACTGCTTACCCCTATGGAGAATTTGCCCTCTATGGCGATAATCCCCATCCTCTCTCTTCCTTGACTCTCCCCTCCGGCAACCCGTCCAACCTCTCTCCTCCCCGTCGTTGGTGGCCGGCGGTGAGGGAGAGGGAGGTTCGGCTCTTTTCCCTGTCGTTTGCATGTGGGACTAGCTTCTAAAAAAATGTATATCTAGTGTTTCTGTTCTTCTTCTTCCTCCCTGTGGTGTCCATGGTGGCCATGTTGGGGGAGATCAAACTCCCGTTGGTTGCTGCTCCTTCTCCCATGTGCTCATGTTCAAGAAGGCATTGTTTTCCCATGTCCCCATGGCTGGGAGTTCTAGCGGGACTTGCCGTGGTGGCGGGCCATGGTCAACTAGGCCATTGCTGCCTCTGGCCGCCGCAGTGCAAAAAGATTTTGCTGGGGACGGGTTGGGGTCTTCTTTCCTCCGTCGCCTTGTGCCTGGAGGGCATCCTACTCCCTGCAATTTCAGGACCTCTTCCGTGTGCTTGATGCCAGTGGCCTCCACCTCATTTTCAAGTCATGCCTTTGCAATCCAACAACGAAGCAGTTGCAGGTTTCTGCATAATGGAGTTGAACCTCTTCTTTGCGCTCAGCCTGTTGTTGATCTGTCTGGCATGGGCACTGTTCAAAAAATCGGCTGATTCAATGATTAATCGGATGCTTAATCGCTACCTGATGGTCACCGATTAGCCGATAAACTTATTTATCGTCCGATAAACTTATTTATGGCCTGATTAATCGGCCGATTTGCCTATTAATTGCTAATCATCATCCCACCGAGTTGACAATGATAAGTGATTTTCTCAACATTGGGCATGGGTCATGAAGATGATGGAGCTGGTGCATTTCAACAGGGCAGTGAGCACACTGCTGAGAGGTACAATTGAGGCAATTAACTAGAATTTTCAGAGATCAAATTGTTGTTTTGCCTCAAATATGTTTGCGATTTTGGAGGTTGAGCAACAATTTGTCACCACCACATCAACCCTTGTTCATAATCTGCGACGTGTTGCCATCGTGGTGGTGGTGCAAAGCTCAGATTCTGTTTGCCTGAAGATTTTGGGCGGCGTAATTGAGGCGAGTGCTTTAAGTTATCATTTGGCCTCAATGCAAATCAGTGGTAGTGCAGTACACTCAATCGAGCAAGATCATCATCAAAGCTACAACCAAACCAGTTGCACTTGCTGGTCATTATCCGATGATCATTTTGTTGAAGATGTAGTCTTTTCGATGTTCGGGCTGTGTCACCGGAGGTGGACGATAACTCCTCCGTTGTTGATCCTCAGATTTTAACAACGGGGACACTCTGAGTTTGAGCTAGTGAAGGTCATTCGGCTAGAGCTCGGCTCTACACCTCGTGTGCATATTCCAGATAGGCCATTGGGAGAGCCACCCGCGGCATCATTTGAATCGCACCTCTATCGAGGCCTTTGAAGACTACAAATTCGGTAATTTCGAATCCGAGTTGCCAACGGATCAACGAACGATGTATGGTTCCATTTGTAATCTTCGAGCATCTTCTAGAGTTTGGATCATCATTTTCTGTTGTGCAGCTAGGCACTTGTCTTTCTTGCTCTACTGTTAAGAGCCATGTAAGGATGTACCATGACCTGTAATGCAATATATCTACTTTGTTAAAAAAAAAACAAAGGTAACATTAAATGCCAATACCATCCTAAGTACTAAGTGGTTTCCTTCATCTTCCGTTTACATATTGTAAACTATGATTTTACTTAATCTGTCATATGCAGGCATGGTGCTGAAATGTCACTTCCCCAGGAAGAACATTGAAGTTGAGCTAGAAGCTACTTACGATATCTTGGATCTGGATATGGAGTTAAATTTAGTTAAATTTTAATTTCTTGTGTATGGTTTGGGTAGGTTGTGGAAAAACATGTAATTTATTGTTGGTGGTATTAGTTGTCAGAAAACATCGAGTTAAATTATAGTTTGATATGTATCATTTCTATGCTATATTCATCCTCATTTGATGATCTTCTCGCTGCTTCAGGTGTAAATCCAGACCGTTGATCTTGTTCCTTCCGTTGGGCGATTCCGGAGATATAAAAGGGGAAAGCAAAACCTAGTTCTGTCTTACTGCTCATTCCTCCTCCTACCCTCATCCAAAAGCTCTAGCTCTCATGGCGGTCAAGGGAGCTTGACCCTGATCAAAAGTGATGACGTAGATGTTGCTCCCCTACATATCGTCAGGATTAATCCTAGAGACGAGGATGGAGCGGTGGAGAGTGGCGGCGGCGGCGCAAACAGAGCCAGAGCCGCGGCCGGGAGAGTTCGTCATATTTGTGAGCTTCCTCGAGCGTGGCTTGTCTCGGTCAACCTCCAAGTTCCTCCGTCAGTTTTTGTCCTTCTATAATACCAAGATCTCTGATTTGGGGCCGCACAACATTCAGCAGATCTCGTTGTTCGTGGCGCTCTGTGAGTGCTACCGGTGCTGTCCTCCGTAGTCCCCCCCCCCTCTGGCATAGCATCTTCCATGGTCGCGCGACCCACGTGAGCAAGAGCGACCAGACGGTCTCTACGGCCAGAGGGATCACCTTCTAGGTGAGGCCCGGGGAGGAGTTCATCGACATGGAGCTTCCCAAAAAGGCGCAGAGCGAGTGGCGGAAGTACTGGTTCTACGCCAAGGAGATGACTGCGGCAGGCGAGTTGTCGATCCCTCAATACACCACCAAGCGGAGTAGGCCCCATCGACTCAATGTCAGGGCGCTGCCGCGGGAGCAGGCGGTGATTGTAAAGGAGTTGCGCGCCCAGACGATAAAAAAACCTGAAGATCGCCGGCCTGACGGCGATCAACATATACAACTGGTGGCTCTGCCGGAGGTTGGCCCCTCTTCGCAGCCGCGGCCACTACATGTGGGAATATACGGGGTAGAACGATGCCACTCGCACGACCGTCGTCGAGTGGGAAGTGGCGGATTACACGAAGGCGCTGGCAAAGATCACCACACTGACCTTCACATCCTTTGATGCGGAGACGCAACCGCACATGCCCGAGAAGCCCGGGCCACACGACGGAGGATCAACTCGAAGCACCTCGCCTCCTCCGAAGACGACGACCACACATGCGACGGCGAGCAGCAGGGTAATGCTGCTCCATCACAGCGGCCCCAGCGGCGGCGATCGCGCCCGCAACCTCGACCGCCTCGACAACCACCTAGACCAGCCATGGATTCCCTCGTGGGCTTGTGGGGAGTGGCGCTACAGTGGAGGTTGTGCGGCGGCTAGGGTTTGTGTGGAGGAGATGAGATGAGGAAGTTGAGTGCGCGCCCCTGTTTATATACGTCGGTCGGAGGCAGCCGAGGGGCGTGTCGCGGGTGGAATCGCCATTAAGTTTGTTAGCAGAGGTGGACGGCCGCCGCTCGCCAGGCGAGGCATCGCCATTAACGTGGCACAGACTGCCAAAGCGACACTACGCATCGACATAGGTCGCTACCAGGTGGGCCCGATGAAACGTCTACCTAAGGCGCGACCGCGCTGCATCCACGGAGACATATCCGAGATGCATATTGCATCTCTAAGGGCATCTCCAACCGGGCGACCCAAACGGACGCGATGGGCCGTCTGTTTTGGGCCGTTTGCGTGCCCGAGCGGACGCGCGGACGGAGCCCCGCGTCCGCGCGTCCGTTTGGGTCGCGCGCTGCGCCCAACGCGGCAGATTTGGGTCGCGGCGCCCTATGGTATGTTTTTCTTGTAAATTCACTAGAAAAACGCAAAAAAATATTATATAAAATAGTACAAATGCTCAAAATGTATTACACATTACATAGTCCATGTAATCAAGGATAAAGTATTATTCAAATAAAATGAAAAAAGATACAAATGCTCTAGGCTTCAGGATTTCCTTCATCATTGTTGTTTGCAGCATTGTTGCCTACGTGCTGCCACATGTGCTCGACCAAATCAGCCTGAAACTGGTTGTGTACAGCTAGATCTCGAATTTTATGGTGCGCACGAAGAATGTCCTGGAATGATTGTAATAACCCAGAACATAGGAACAACGAAGGGTAGATTTAGAAATGGGATGTGCATTTCATCGCAAAACGGGGGAAATTTTCGCGCCTTATTGCAACTAAACCTAAGAGGGATCGAGGTTTTCTCTCATTTTGCATCTAGGGTTAGGCAATGTGAGTTAGGGAAATTTTGACATGATCTCTTTTGTAACTTGTTACTTTGGGGAATGTTTGCATTTGATAAGTGTTAAACATTTAAATATAAACATCACACAATATAAACAATGAATTTAAAATTCAAACACAAGATACAAATTCAAATCATTTTGAATTTCAAAGTGAATATCAAATACAATATTTAATCAAGAATATACACATTACATAATACAAAAGCTCATAAACCAAAAACTTGAGCTTTATTGATATACAACACAATTACAAAGTCTTTACAATATTCTTGATACAAGAATTGAGATATAATGAACAGAATAAAAGAAAAGGAAAATTACAAGTTTAATTCTAAACTAAACCTAAACTAAGTGTCTTGAGGATGATCTTCTGGTCATATTCACCTTCAAACCTGCAAAACAAATAACAAGTACTAGCCAGAATATAGTGTTAGCAATTTCAGATTGGACAGTTAACACAAATCACTGAAATTCAGTTTGGGCAGTAAAACTGTCATCGCACACTTGTGCTTGTCCAAATTCCTGGACAGCACAAGATAAGACCAGGCAGACCAAAACTGAGCAGCCACAAGGGGCTCAAGTTTCCACATATGAAGGCTGTTGCTAACCAAGCAACAACAAGGCAATGCAAGGGATGAGTCACAAAGTAACCAGGCCTTGTGTGGCATGGCCAGAGTAAAAGTAGAGATGATATAAAAGGATTACAAACCCTAGAACCAGTGCACAGTCGACCAGATAAGATTCACCAGGTAAGGGTGAAGTTAGAGCAACACATAGTTCATCCAGTTCTTGCTTAAGAACAACACAAACACACACAAAACCTCAGCCATCAGAAATCATGGTGACCTAGGAGATCAACCAAGACTGGGAGGTGAAGGGCTTTGCACAAACCACAAGCCCGCAACAACAAAATATTTCATTCTAGGAGCCGGAACAAGGTATACCAAGTTCCTGGACAAATCCAAGGGATTTGATCCATAATATATGCATGACATAATCATGGGATTGAGCAGATGCTCAAGTGGGTAGATCATCACTTGGTTTTCACCAAGGATTACTGCCAGTCTAAAAGCCACTAAAAAATGGAAATCATCTAGATACAGATCTTGTACACAGAAGCTAGTAATCATGCACGATGCACACACTAGCAAGATCATATGCACAGACAGCACCAGTAGATGTGTTGCAATGATTAGCAGCTAATACAGACCACACAGAAAATCCTAAGCATATAACCATCGAGAAACCCTAGATTTCATCGAGCAAGCATATTGGCATTCATATCTAGTATGATCCCCAAATATGCAAGCAAAGGTTGAGTAGCCACAAGATCCAATTAAATAGGTGAGCAACCAATCGAGTAGCAAGGCTACCGAGGTCACATCACCCTTAGCACCATTTAAAGTAAAGCCAAATATAAGACATCATTATCCAGAGTGGATTCGCATTCATTTGCTTGATATATAATCATGAACAACAAATTCAAAAACAAGCAAGTCATTTAAATCATCACCGCATAAGCAGCTCATCAAGAATCAGTTTATTCAAGCATGAATATGTAACAAATTCATACTAGTTATTGACGAGTAGCACACTCGTAGGGCAACACAACGACCAATCATCGCATCATAGCCACTCGGATCTAGTCCAAGTAAGCTAGAGCAAGCAATAGCACATGTAAGCAGTAGCATAGTGATGCTTGAGCATCAGCATCACCAAGGAAAAGGATTCACTTAGCCACAGAATTAATCAATCATCGATCATCGACATTTCATTGATCAAATGGATCAATTGAATCAAGTCAAGCCACACAGATAAACTAGCCAACAAGCAATGGTTGATCCAATGGATCAATAGCTTACATAGGAAGCACAGAAGCACCTCACCGGCACCACTGGCACTCACAAGTGTCACTGATGCACAGCAGCACACCTAGACAAGCAAGTGTGGATTGCCAGTAAGCATAGCAAGCTCATAAGCATGAACAGCATAGCATAGCAAGCTTGTAAGCAAGTACAGCGTAGCATAGCAATACCAGAGCATGCTAGGAGCAGCAGACAAACAACAAATGGCAGGGATAGCAAGCAAAGCAACACTGGCCAGTACCAGAAATTGGTAGATTGGCCATAATTTACAGAAAATAGAAGCACAGGTAGCTTAGGTAACAATTGCAGGGATCTGTATGATCATAGGATCATCAGAGAACAGTAGAAAAAGAGGAGGAAGAAGCACAGTAGCTTGGGAGGAGCTCAGTCATGGAAAGGAGAAGGAGGGGAAGCAGCACACACTTACATGCGCCTAGTGGCAGAGACTATGGCATGGCGAGGCAGTGCTCGCGCGGCCATAGCAGCTGCAAAGCCAGGGTAGGCGCCGGCGTTACGCCGACGAGCACGAACACCACCATAGCAGCACGACACGGAGATGACGGCACAGGTACTGCGAGCAGCATCTGCGCCAGGTCGGTCTCAGGAGCGCGCACGTTGACGGCGAGGGCAAGAGTCGCCGGAGACCACCAAATCGCCAAGGCGATTCTCCAGTGAATCCAAAGCGGAGGCGATTCGCCAGAAGAGGAAGAAATCGGAGAAACCACGCGGACAGATCAATAGATCTACACGCGGCGGTTCTAGTTCGGTAGGTGGCTACGGCGGGGAAGCTCGGAGCTGGCCGGAGCGAGGCGGCGGCCATGGCGGCGACGCCATCGCCACGGGTGTCGCAGGAGACTAGGGTTAGGGACGAAGAGCATGAGAGGGCCGAGTGAGTGAGTGAGGTGGGCCGTTCGGCGCCACCGACCCATAAGGGACAAGCCTTATTGGGCTGTCCCTGGGCTTTAGGTAAATGGGCTGGGCCCAATAGGGGCCAGGGGCATTTTTGTCTTTTAACAATTAATAAAAGACCAGAACTTTACCAAATTTTAATAAATCAAATACAACTCTAAAAATCCATTAAAAAATGGATTAATGAAAGAAAAATAAACCTTAACAAGAATAAAATATGAAATGGAATTTATGAAACAAATTCAAAATTATGAATTTTCGAATTTAAAGAATAACTTGGAATTTTAAATTATTATTTCCTTGTATTTAAAAATTCAAGGAAAAATCTCAAATAAGTTCAAATACTTATTTTCAAACATTTCAAAATGAAATTCTAATATTCCAAGTCATTTCTATTGAAAAGGGTATTTTTCCAAGAAAAATACTATATTCCTTTTTATTCCAAAAACTATAGAAGTAACTCTATAATTTCAAATTATTTTTGGAATGACTAAGGAAATCATCAAGTAAAATAGTTTTACTTTGAATTGTTGTACTTTGTATGAATTACAATGATTAATACTTTTAAATCAATTGTAAATTACTGTCGAAGACATAAATCTTAAACGCAACCCTAAATTGCTATAACTCAGCGGGGTAAAGGGATCCAACATAAAATAATACATCCATGATTGCATTATTTGGATTTTATAACATTGTCTTTACCGGACAATGATGCTTCTTACGTAACCCGAGGTCCAGGTTCCATCAACCGCATTGAACCGCACTATCTCGCAGTCCACGAGCAAGTTCACCCTTGCTCATACCAACTTGAGTATTTTCTATTACTTTAATGCAAAGCTATATACTTATCACTCCTGCATCGCAAATGAAATGTTACTTTCCAACTATGAATATGACTATGTGGCTGGCAATGGAACCATGGTATGTGTTGATATGGTGGAGGTTCCATTGCAATGGGTTATATCACCCTAGGATTAATTACCAATGTCGTCCAGTGATTCTCGCGCCGTACAAACCGTGTTGACCATGAGATCTATAATGGCTCTGGGGAAGCCAGCCGTATCTTTTCCCTTCTGCACGCCAACGGATTGGTAGAGCTGGCGGGGTGTTGGAGGCACTGCCGTAGGTTGGGATAGCCTTTTAAATCCCCATCCATTAGTGATGATGGCTCTACGATCTATGAAGGATTGTCCGGAGTACACCATGAGTAAAGCCGTATTATCGGGAGAAGTCTACTGGGGGTGTATGGTCGGACAAAAGGGTGGGTTTGCAGTCGCGGAGAAGGCGGTGTGGGCTTGGATTTTCATACCTGGCCTCACACCAAAGGAAGTGTGAACGGGGGCAAGTCCCTGCGGATGGCAAAAGGGGTGGAATCTCTTGTGGGAAAAGTAACGCACCTCTCGCAGAGTGTATCAAATTGTGGCCGTCACTCCTTATTCCGGGAAGGGAACTCGCGAACGCGGCAGAAAGGAACTCCACGAAGTTCTAGTCAACCCGTGAAGACCGACGGGCATAGTTTTCATAATAAAAGCAACCTTTTGAAGAAATGATTGCAAAACATGCATTGACCGGCGATTTCCCGATCAATGGTCGTAGCTAGTGCATCAAACACCTTTTTACTCTTTTAGAACTTGCCGAGTACCTCCGTACTCACTTTCTTTCGACACCCTTGCTAGACTGTGATCCGGAAGTGGAGGCCATCAACGATGGAGCACCAGAAGGAAGCTACGAGCTGGTCTACGAAGAACCTGATCTTACCGGCAGAGTGGAAGGCGTAGACTATGGGATAGTCTATGGATTAGATGACACGGAGGTGGAGGAGTAGTGACATACCCTAGCATCATAGAGCCGAGCAACGTAGAACTTACCTAAATAAGTTGTTGAGCTCTCTTTTATATATGGTTATAAGTTGTAATCGTACTTAAGTAGTATCTTAGGGTGTTCTCATAGGACCTGTGAGAATACCAACTTGTTAAGACAATGTTTGTAATAAAGTATGGAGTGTTATGACCTGCAATGTTTCTGTTGTACCACTCTGAGGGATATGACAATTTGTGAAGAAGTCCCTTCACAAAGATCATATCAACGACTTGTATACTACAACATGCAGTGGTATGCTGGGTCACCGCAGCTGGTATCAGAGCAAATGTTGCGACCTTAGGTTGGAAAAACCTAGTATAGGGAAGAAACCTGTAGGAGTCTAGTAGAAATAGTAAAGGATTCTCTAGAAATATGGTGATTATTCACATGAGAATAGCAAAATCATATATTTTAGTGCGATAATTCTTTATTATAGCTATTATGATGCATTATCACTACTAATATTCTGCTTTTGTATACAGCCATAATGGCGAACACTTTTCCTAAGAGGACTTTGAGGAAGGTTGAGGGTTGGCTTGGTGATTATGATGGACCAATAACAGCTCTCCTGTGTGGGATGTTGAAGGAACTTCATTGTGATCCACGGATACCTGTTATCAAGTATACCTACTATGATGGGGAAATTCTAGCCAAGTGCAGAGTATCGGTCCAACTACCGACAAAACTGCTGATGAGTCGTATAATGCCATACGGAGAAGCCAAAACTATCACCACAGCCTACCACATGGGCCTATTCAAGGCAATCCTTGAGATAAGGCAGCACAAGTCAGTAGAACTGCTATGTTCAGAGTTTTCTCATATACCTCATGCCGAGGAAGATGAGGATCCTACTCTGAATCATCTGGTGTTAGCACACAGAAGTCCTGAAGCTGCAGACACAGCACATGGATAGCCGTAAGTCTTTATTGACCACGATGTACCTTTTACACATGAAAATGAGGGGTGAGATTGACCACATGCTAGCTGAGTTCACGGACCTCGATAAAGTCCAAACTCGGATGCATGATTTGAGGGCACAACCCCAACATACTACACCTTTCTTTAGCCTAGACAGCTATGTAGATTTGAGTGACCAATTGTCCCATAAAGATCCACTTACACCCAACTTTGTCCCACACTATCCACATGTGTCAGCATCATATGAGTCTGGATATGGGGGAGATGATTCCAGAAACCTAAACTGCTCCGAGTCACCAATCGAGAATTCGACTGGTTGGCGTTTCGGGGAACCATATGGGGATCGAGGTTTTCTCTCATTTTGCATCTAGGGTTAGGCAATGTGAGTTAGGGAAATTTTGACATGATCTCTTTTGTAACTTGTTACTTTGGGGAATGTTTGCATTTGATAAGTGTTAAACATTTAAATATAAACATCACACAATATAAACAATGAATTTAAAATTCAAACACAAGATACAAATTCAAATCATTTTGAATTTCAAAGTGAATATCAAATACAATATTTAATCAAGAATATACACATTACATAATACAAAAGCTCATAAACCAAAAACTTGAGCTTTATTGATATACAACACAATTACAAAGTCTTTACAATATTCTTGATACAAGAATTGAGATATAATGAACAGTAATAAAAGAAAAGGAAAATTACAAGTTTAATTCTAAACTAAACCTAAACTAAGTGTCTTGAGGATGATCTTCTCGGTCATATTCACCTTCAAACCTGCAAAACAAATAACAAGTACTAGCCAGAATATAGTGTTAGCAATTTCAGATTGGACAGCTTAACACAAATCACCGAAATTCAGTTTGGACAAGAAAACTCGTCATCGCACACTTGTGCTTGTCCAAATTCCTGGACAGCACAAGATAAGACCAGGCAGACCAAAACTGAGCAGCCACAAGGGGCTCAAGTTTCCACATATGAAGGCTGTTGCTAACCAAGCAACAACAAGGCAATGCAAGGGATGAGTCACAAAGTAACCAGGCCTTGTGTGGCATGGCCAGAGTAAAAGTAGAGATGATATAAAAGGATTACAAACCCTAGAACCAAGTGCACGATCGACCGGATAAGATTCACCGGTAAGGGTGAAGTTAGAGCAACACATAGTTCATCCAAGTTCTTGCTTAAGAACAACACAAACACACACAAAACCTCAGCCATCGGAAATCATGGTGACCTAGGAGATCAACCAAGACTCGGAGGTGAAGGGCTTTGCACAAACCACAAGCCCGCAACAACAAAATATTTCATTCTAGGAGCTGGAACAAGGTATACCAAGTTCCTCGGACAAATCCAAGGGATTTGATCCATAATATATGCATGACATAATCATGGGATTGAGCAGATGCTCAAGTGGGTAGATCATCACTTGGTTTTCACCAAGGATTACTGCCAGTCTAAAAGCCACTAAAAAATGGAAATCATCTAGATACAGATCTTGTACACAGAAGCTAGTAATCATGCACGATGCACACACTAGCAAGATCATATGCACAGACAGCACCAGTAGATGTGTTGCAATGATTAGCAGCTAATACAGCACTACACGAAAAATCCTAAGCATATAACCATCAAGTAAACCCTAGATTTCATCGAGCAAGCATATTGGCATTCATATCTAGTATGATCCCCAAATATGCAAGCAAAGGTTGAGTAGCCACAAGATCCAATTAAATAGGTGAGCAACCAATCAGCAGCAAGGCTACCGAGGTCACATCACCCTTAGCACCATTTAAAGTAAAGCCAAATATAAGACATCATTATCCGAGTGGATTCGCATTCATTTGCTTGATATATAATCATGAACAAGCAAATTCAAAAACAAGCAAGTCATTTAAATCATCACCGCATAAGCAGTTCATCAAGAATCAGTTTATTCAAGCATGAATATGTAACAAATTCATACTAGTTATTGACAGTAGCACACTGTAGGGCAACACAGCACCAATCACTGCATCATAGCCACTGGATCTAGTCCAGTAAGCTAGAGCAAGCAATAGCACATGTAAGCAGTAGCATAGTGATGCTTGAGCATCAGCATCACCAAGGAAAAGGATTCACTTAGCCACAGAATTAATCAATCATCAGTCACTGACATTTCATTGATCAAATGGATCAATTGAATCAAGTCAAGCCACACAGATAAACTAGCCAACAAGCAATGGTTGATCCAATGGATCAATAGCTTACATAGGAAGCACAGAAGCACCTCACCGGCACCACTGGCACTCACAAGTGTCACTGATGCACAGCAGCACACCTAGACAAGCAAGTGTGGATTGCCAGTAAGCATAGCAAGCTCATAAGCATGAACAGCATAGCATAGCAAGCTTGTAAGCAAGTACAGCGTAGCATAGCAATACCAGAGCATGCTAGGAGCAGCAGACAAACAACAAATGGCAGGGATAGCAAGCAAAGCAACACCGGCCGCACCGTAAATTGGTAGATTGGCCATAATTTACGTAAAATAGAAGCACATGTAGCTTAGGTAACAATTGCAGGGATCCGTATGATCATAGGATCATCGGAGAACAAGTAGAAAAAGAGGAGGAAGAAGCACAGTAGCTTGGGAGGAGCTCGACCATGGAAAGGAGAAGGAGGGGAAGCAAGCACACACTTACATGCGCCTAGTGGCGAGACTATGGCATGGCGAGGCAGGTGCTCGCGCGGCCATAGCAGCTGCAAAGCCAGGGTAGGCGCCGGCGTTACGCCGACGAGCACGAACACCACCATAGCAGCACGACACGGAGATGACGGCACAGGTACTGCGAGCAGCATCTGCGCCAGGTCGGTCTCAGGAGCGCGCACGTTGACGGCGAGGGCAAGAGTCGCCGGAGACCACCAAATCGCCAAGGCGATTCTCCAGTGAATCCAAAGCGGAGGCGATTCGCCAGAAGAGGAAGAAATCGGAGAAACCACGCGGACAGATCAATAGATCTACACGCGGCGGTTCTAGTTCGGTAGGTGGCTACGGCGGGGAAGCTCGGAGCTGGCCGGAGCGAGGCGGCGGCCATGGCGGCGACGCCATCGCCACGGGTGTCGCAGGAGACTAGGGTTAGGGACGAAGAGCATGAGAGGGCCGAGTGAGTGAGTGAGGTGGGCCGTTCGGCGCCACCGACCCATAAGGGACAAGCCTTATTGGGCTGTCCCTGGGCTTTAGGTAAATGGGCTGGGCCCAATAGGGGCCAGGGGCATTTTTGTCTTTTAACAATTAATAAAAGACCAGAACTTTACCAAATTTTAATAAATCAAATACAACTCTAAAAATCCATTAAAAATGGATTAATGAAAGAAAAATAAACCTTAACAAGAATAAAATATGAAATGGAATTTATGAAACAAATTCAAAATTATGAATTTTCAGAATTTAAAGAATAACTTGGAATTTTAAATTATTATTTCCTTGTATTTAAAAATTCAAGGAAAAATCTCAAATAAGTTCAAATACTTATTTTCAAACATTTCAAAATGAAATTCTAATATTCCAAGTCATTTCTATTGAAAAGGGTATTTTTCCAAGAAAAATACTATATTCCTTTTTATTCCAAAAACTATAGAAGTAACTCTATAATTTCAAATTATTTTTGGAATGACTAAGGAAATCATCAAGTAAAATAGTTTTACTTTGAATTGTTGTACTTTGTATGAATTACAATGATTAATACTTTTAAATCAATTGTAAATTACTGTCGAAGACATAAATCTTAAACGCAACCCTAAATTGCTATAACTCAGCGGGGTAAAGGGATCCAACATAAAATAATACATCCATGATTGCATTATTTGGATTTTATAACATTGTCTTTACCGGACAATGATGCTTCTTACGTAACCCGAGGTCCAGGTTCCATCAACCGCATTGAACCGCACTATCTCGCAGTCCACGTGCAAGTTCACCCTTGCTCATACCAACTTGAGTATTTTCTATTACTTTAATGCAAAGCTATATACTTATCACTCCTGCATCGCAAATGAAATGTTACTTTCCAACTATGAATATGACTATGTGGCTGGCAATGGAACCATGGTATGTGTTGATATGGTGGAGGTTCCATTGCAATGGGTTATATCACCCTAGGATTAATTACCAATGTCGTCCAGTGATTCTCGCGCCGTACAAACCGTGTTGACCATGAGATCTATAATGGCTCTGGGGAAGCCAGCCGTATCTTTTCCCTTCTGCACGCCAACGGATTGGTAGAGCTGGCGGGGTGTTGGAGGCACTGCCGTAGGTTGGGATAGCCTTTTAAATCCCCATCCATTAGTGATGATGGCTCTACGATCTATGAAGGATTGTCCGGAGTACACCATGAGTAAAGCCGTATTATCGGGGGAAGTCTACTGGGGGGTGTATGGTCGGACAAAAGGGTGGGTTTGCAGTCGCGGAGAAGGCGGTGTGGGCTTGGATTTTCATACCCGGCCTCACACCAAAGGAAGTGTGAACGGGGGCAAGTCCCTCGCGGATGGCAAAAGGGGTGGAATCTCTTGTGGGAAAAGTAACGCACCTCTCGCAGAGTGTATCAAATTGTGGCCGTCACTCCTTATTCCGGGAAGGAACCGCGAACGCGGCAGAAAGGAACTCCACGAAGTTCTAGTCAACCCGTGAAGACCGACGGGCATAGTTTTCATAATAAAAGCAACCTTTTGAAGAAATGATTGCAAAACATGCATTGACCGGCGATTTCCCGATCAATGGTCGTAGCTAGTGCATCAAACACCTTTTTACTCTTTTAGAACTTGCCGAGTACCTCCGTACTCACTTTCTTTCGACACCCTTGCTAGACTCGTGATCCGGAAGTGGAGGCCATCAACGATGGAGCACCGTAAGGAAGCTACGAGCTGGTCTACGAAGAACCCGATCTTACCGGCGAGTGGAAGGCGTAGACTATGGGATAGTCTATGGATTAGATGACACGGAGGTGGAGGAGTAGTGACATACCCTAGCATCATAGAGCCGAGCAACGTAGAACTTACCTAAATAAGTTGTTGAGCTCTCTTTTATATATGGTTATAAGTTGTAATCGTACTTAAGTAGTATCTTAGGGTGTTCTCATAGGACCTGTGAGAATACCAACTTGTTAAGACAATGTTTGTAATAAAGTATGGAGTGTTATGACCTGCAATGTTTCTGTTGTACCACTCTGAGGGATATGACAATTTGTGAAGAAGTCCCTTCACAAAGATCATATCAATGACTTGTATACTACAACATGCAGTGGTATGCTCGGGTCACCGCAGCTGGTATCGTGAGCAAATGTTGCGACCTTAGGTTGGAAAAACCTAGTATAGGGAAGAAACCCGTAGGAGTCTAGTAGAAATAGTAAAGGATTCTCTAGAAATATGGTGATTATTCACATGAGAATAGCAAAATCATATATTTTAGTGCGATAATTCTTTATTATAGCTATTATGATGCATTATCACTACTAATATTCTGCTTTTGTATACAGCCATAATGGCGAACACTTTTCCTAAGAGGACTTTGAGGAAGGTTGAGGGTTGGCTTGGTGATTATGATGGACCAATAACAGCTCTCCCGTGTGGGATGTTGAAGGAACTTCATTGTGATCCACGGATACCTGTTATCAAGTATACCTACTATGATGGGGAAATTCTAGCCAAGTGCGAGTATCGGTCCAACTACCGACAAAACCGCCGATGAGTCGTATAATGCCATACGGAGAAGCCAAAACTATCACCACAGCCTACCACATGGGCCTATTCAAGGCAATCCTTGAGATAAGGCAAGCACAAGTCAAGCAGAACCGCTATGTTCGTAGTTTTCTCATATACCTCATGCCGAGGAAGATGAGGATCCCACTCGAATCATCTCGGTGTTAGCACACGAAGTCCCGAAGCCGCAAGACAAAGCACATGGATAGCTGTAAGTCTTTATTGACCACGATGTACCTTTTACACATGAAAATGAGGGGTGAGATTGACCACATGCTAGCTGAGTTCACGGACCCTGATAAAGTCCAAACTCGGATGCATGATTTGAGGGCACAACCCCAACATACTACACCTTTCTTTAGCCTAGACAGCTATGTAGATTTGAGTGACCAATTGTCCCATAAAGATCCACTTACACCCAACTTTGTCCCACACTATCCACATGTGTCAAGCATCATATGAGTCCGGATATGGGGGAGATGATTCCAGAAACCTAAATCAGCTCCGAGTCACCAATCGAGAATTCGACCGGTTGGCGTTTCGGGGAACCATATGGGGATGAAGGAGAACCCATCACTTGTGAATCGTAGGATGAAGGAGGCGCGGTTAACCGAATGTTAACCAAAGCTTTGGGCAGGAAGAGAAAGACACCAACTCCATTTCTTTAGATTTGGAGATGGGATTACCCAAAACATCCCAGTACGTCGTAGGTGAGAGTTCTGGAACCAAGAAAAAGAAGAAGAAGAAGATGAGAGGTCAAGTGAGTAGGAATCCCCCATGGATGGCAGAAGAAGGTGAGTTGTATCCCACTGGGGATACATATGAGTCTTTATCCAGCTACTTTGGCATGACAGATCTCTGTCTCGGCACTTCGTCCGATTCAGACTACATACCTACTGGAAGGACCTTCATTCCGGACGGGGTCCGGAAGACAAACCGCTGTACCGGATGGACCCCGGGATGTACGCGGAGGCGAGTTATGATGACGAGGAGTAGAGCTCCAAGGAAGAATAAAGTAATCTAGGTGGTATTGTAATAGAACGTATTTTAAATTCCCGTTGGCTTGGGCTTTGAGCCAAATAAGTGGTTTATATATACCACATGTAATATAAGTGTGTATGTTATGTAATATACAAAGTATATGCATAATAAATGTTTGTTTTGGATTTGCTTCTTGATTTCATTGTGTGACTAGTTCTGGGCAATGAGTTGAGCTCAGAAAACATTTGCATGGTGTAATTATGAGTAATCGCTCTTTGTTACAGGACTAGGGGGACATGGCGTTAGTTGAAACTGAAGAGGCTCGACGAGAGCGGGAGGAGAGAGAGAAAAAGAGGAGGCCGATGCAGCAGCTAGAGCGGAGAATGCACCACCACCACCACACCCAATGATGCACCCAGACTTCCAATAGTATATGAGAGCAATGGAGGAAGATCGGAGGCGATATCAGGAAAGTCAAAGCAAGAACATGCAAGACTTCTTTACCCAAGTCATCAATGATAGGGGTAATGAAGGCAAGGGAGTAACTTTATCAGACTTCCAAAATGCAAGACCACTACCGTTTACATCAGCTCCGTAACCAATGGACGCCGAAGATTGGCTTATGGATACGGAAAGGAAGCTGAAAACCGTTGGTTGCAACGATGAGGAGAAGATCAGATATACCACTTATCTGTTGTCAGGACCAGCAGCGTCATGGTGGGAGAATCTTGTAGCAGTACACCCTCCTGATAAGGTGTTCACCTGGGAGGAGTTCAAGAAGAAGTTCCGGGATGCCCATGTTCCGGACAGCGTGGTGGGGTTGAAGAAGAGGGAGTTTGAAGAACTACTTACGAATCATCGCACCTATTATGCAAGTATGTTCGGGATTTCAACAGGCTATCCAGGTATGCACCCGAGGATGTTGATACGGAGGAGAAGAGGAAGAAGCGATTCATGAAAGGCATGAATCCATACATGAAGATGCAATTGAGGTTGGCACGGACTGCCGAATTCCAGGAACTGATTGACTCGGCAATCACTTTCGAGGATGATTACCGGCAAGTCCAAGAGGATAGGAGGAAGAGGGCTCGTATTGAGCCAAGGAAGTACCCAATCAGTAAACCAACACATGATCGGAGTTTCAAACCCCGATACAGACCTACTACTAGTAATCAATACAACCGGGGAGGTCAGAATCAGAATCCAATCAGCCAAATCATCTGCAACAATTGTGGCCTAAAGGGTCATTTGCAGAAGGATTGTCAGAAACCCAGAATCATTTGTTATGGTTGTGGGAAGGAAGGACACATCAACAACAACAACAACAACAACAACAACAACAACAACAACAACAACAACAACAACAACAACAACAACAACAACAACAACAACAACAACAACAACAACAACAACAACAACAACAACAACAACAACAACAACAACAACAACAACAACCGCAACAAAAACAACCACAACAACCGCAACTACAACTACAACAACAAGAGGGGAAAGCCTTATGGAAAGCTGAATTGCACATCTTTGAGTCGGATCAAACAGTCTTAGGTACGCTAAGCATTCTTACTCATCCTGGCAAAGTATTATTTGATACGGGAGCAACCACATCATTTCTTGCATTGGAGTTTGTGGAAAAATTCGGGCTTAGATGTTCTAAGTTAGAAACTCCTATAACTGTCCTATCCGCGGGGGGAACGATATTAGTAACCCACGTGAAAGAAGCACAAGTCCTAACCATATGTGACTGTGTGTATTTCGCGGACCTATTCATTATACCCATGAAGGACATATCAGTCATCCTAGGGATGGATTGGTTGACAGAAAATGGAGCGGTGATTAACTGTGGAGACAAAACAGTATCACTTCGCAACTCCATCGGAGGTCGAATAGTGCTCCAAGGAGATAAGTACAGTGAGTTGGAGATTGGATTGGAACTCAATAGTCTCGAAGGAGGTGAGAATTGAAGATATTCCCGTAGTGAATGAGTTTAAGGATGTATTTCCTAAGGAACTACCGGGAATGCCACCCGATAGAGAGATAGAATTCACAATCGACCCGATTCCAGGCACAAGCACCAATAGCACAACCACCATATAAGATGGGGCCAAAGGAATTAGTGGAACTTAAAGCTCGGATTGATGAGTTAGAACAGTAAGGGATTCATTCAAGAAAGTGTGTCACCTTGGGGTACACCAGCTTATTTTTGTGGATAAAAGAGATGGAGGAAAGAGAATGTGTGGGGATTACGTAAATTTGAACAATGTAACTATCAAGAACAAGTATCCTTTACCTAGAATCCAAGACCTTTTTGATCAAGTTCAAGGAGCGGGAGTCTTCTCAAAGATAGATTTGAGGTCGAGATACCATCAAATCAAGATCAAGAAGGAGGATGTACCAAAAACGGCGTTTGTATCAAGGTATGGACACCATGAATACTTGGTTGTACCATTTGGACTAACAAATGCACCAGAAATTTTCATGAATTTGATGAACAAGATATTCATGAAGTACTTGGACAAGTTTGTGATAGTGTTCATAGATGATATTCTAATCTATTCCAAAGATAAAGAAGAACATGCCAAGCATTTGAAGATAGTTCTGCAAATTTTGAGAGAACATCAGCTATATGCAAAGTTTAGCAAGTGCAAATTTTGGTTAGATAGTGTTGAATTTCTTGGACATGTCATAACCAAAGAAGGCATAGCGGTGAATCCAAGCAAGGTTCAGATCCGTATTGGAATGGAAATCACCTAAAAATGCTAAGGAGATACGAGGATTTCTTGGTATGGCAGGCTATTATCGGAGATTCATAGAGGGATTTTCGAAGATTGCAGGACCAATGACCAAGTTACTCAAGAAAAATACTCCATTTGTGTGGACAGATGAGTGTGAAGCCAGCTTCCAAACACTCAAAGATAAGTTAACCACAGCACCGGTGTTAGCAGTTCCTGAACCTGGAAAGGATTACACGGTGTATTGTGATGCTTCCAAGAATGGACTTGGATGTGTTCTTATGCAAGATCGGAAGGTAATAGCTTATGGATCAAGACAGTTGAAACCCCATGAACACAACTACCCAATACATGATCTAGAGTTAGCGGCAGTTGTGTATGCTCTGAAGAGTTGGAGACAATTTCTATATGGATCCAAGTGTGAGTTATACACCGATCATAAAAGTTTGAAATATTTCTTCACCCAGAAGGAATTAAACATGAGGCAGAAAAGATGGTTAGAGTTGATTAAGGACTACGACCTTACGATCAACTATACACCAGGCAAAGCTAATGTAGTAGCAGATGCCCTAAGTAGGAAGAGTACGGAGAATCAACCTACGGAATGGGAGATTCCAAAGGAACTTCGGAAAGAGCTAGAGGATGCTCAGATTTTGTTTATTCAAGGTGATGTTAAGGGAAGTGTAGCAACCATGAGGATTATGGATGAGATGTATTCAGATTTGAAATATGAGATTATCCGAAAGCAAGCGGATGATTTGTTCATCCAAGAGGAAATCAAGAGGATTGTAGAAGGAAAACCATCAGAATTCCATCTAGGGGATTTTGATTCACTATACTTCCAGAAGAGGATATGTGTACCGGATGATCCAGAAGTGAAGTCAATCATATTAAAAGAAGCACATGAAACCCCTGATTCCATACATCCAGGAAGTACTAAGATGTATATGGATTTGAAGGAGATGTTCTGGTGGAACAACATGAAAAGAGAAATAGCACAATATGTCTCGGAATGTGATGTCTACGGGAGCTTCTATTCTTGTAGACAGTGTTGGGCCTCCAAGAGCAGAGGTTTGTAGAATAGCAGCAAGTTTCCCTTAAGTGAATCACCCAAGGTTTATCGAACTCAGGGAGGAAGAGGTCAAAGATATCCCTCTCATGCAACCCCTGCAACCACAAAGCAAGAAGTCTCTTGTGTCCCCAACACACCTAATACACTTGTCGGATGTATAGGTGCACTAGTTCGGCGAAGAGATAGTGAAATACAAGTAGTATGGATGTATATGAGTGGTAATAGCAATCTGAATAAAATATGGCAGCGAGTAAACATGCAACAAAACAGTAAACAAACGGAGATTCGATGCTTGGAAGCAAGGCCTAGGGATCCTGCTTTCACTAGTGGACACTCTCATCAATGATCACATAATAGGACTACTCTACACCCTCTTGTTGGATGATGAACACTACTAATTGTGTAGGATTACACGAACCCTCAATGCCGGAGTTAACAAGCTCCACAATATTCAATGTTCATATTTAAATAACCTTAGAGTGTAAGATAGATCAACACAATTACACCAAGAACTAACATAGCATGCACACTGTCACCATCATACCATGAAGGAGGCATAGATCATATCAATACTATCATAGCAATAGTTAACTTCATAATCCACAAGAGATTACAATCATAGCCTACGCCAAGTACTAACACGGATGCACACACTGTCACCATTACACCGTGCAGGAGGAATAAACTACTTTAATAACATCACTAGAGTAGCACATAGGTGATATTCAACTAGATCACATAGAGAGAGACATGAACCACATAGCTACAGCGGAGCCCTCAGCCCCAGGGGTGGATTACTCCCTCCTCATCATGGAGGCAGCGATGGCGGTGAAGATGGCGGTGAAGACGGCGGTGGAGATGGCTCCGGGGGCAATTCCCCGTCCCGGCAGGGTGCCGGAGCAGAGAGTTATGTCCCCCGAATTGGAGTTTCGCGATGTGGCGGCGCCCCTGGAGTCTTTCTGGAGTTTCGTCAAGAGTTATCGAAGTTTTAGGTCACGACGGCTTAAATAGGCGAAGAATCGGAGTCGGAGGGGCCACGGGGTGGTGCCACCATAGGGGGGCGCGCCCCCCCTTGGGCCGCGCCGCCATGTGGTGTGGGGCCCCCCTGGCACCCCTCTGACTCTTCTCCGGTGTTCCGGAAGCTTCCGGGAATTATAAGGCCTTCGGTCTTGATTTCGTCCGATTCCGAAAATATTTCTTTACTAGGATTTCTGAAACCAAAAACAGCAGAAAACACAGAATCGGCCTTTCGAGCATCTCGTCAATAGGTTAGTTCCGAAAAACGCATAAAAATGATATAAAGTGTGAACAAAACATGTTGGTATTGTCATAAAACAAGCATGGAACATCAGAAATTATAGATACGTTGGAGACGTATCAGCATCCCTAAGCTTAGTTCCTACTCGTCCTCGAGTAGGTAAACGATAAAAGATAATTTCGAGGTGACATGCTACCAACATAATCTTAATCATACTATTGTAAAGCATATGAGATGAATGCAGCGATTCAAAACAATATTAATGCAATGAGTAAACAATTGAATCATATAGCAAAGACTTTTCATGAATAGTACTTTCAAGACAAGTATCAATAAGTCTTGCATAAGAGTTACTCATAAAGCAATAAATTCAAAGTAAAGACATTGAAGCAACACAATGGAAGATAAAGTTTCAGCAAGTTGCTTTCAACTTGTAACATGTATATCTCATGGATAGTTGTCAATGCAAAGCAATATAACAAGTGCAATAAGCAAGTATGTAAGAATCAATGCACGCTTAACACAAGTGTTTGCTTCTTGAGGTGGAGAGAAATAGGTGAACCGACTCAACATAAAAGTAAAAGAAAGGTCCTTCAAAGAGGAAAGCATCGATTGCTATATTTGTGCTAGAGCTTTTATTTTGAAAACATGAAACAATTTTGTCAACGGTAGTAATAAAGCATATGAGTTATGTAAATTATATCTTACAAGTTGCAAGTCTCATGCATAGTATACTAATAGTGCCCGCACCTTGTCCTAATTAGCTTGGACTACCGGATCATCACAATACACATGTTTTAACCAAGTGTCACAATGGGGTACCTCCATGCCGCCCGTACAAAGGTCTAAGGAGAAAGCTCGCATTTTGGATTTCTCGCTTTTGATTATTCTCAACTTAGACATCCATACAGGGACAACATGGACAACAGATAATGGACTCCTCTTTAATGCATAAGCATGTGGCAACAATTATTATTCTCATATGAGATTGAGGATATATGTCCAAAACTGAAACTTCCACCATGAATCATGGCTTTAGTTAGCGGCCCAATGTTCTTCTCTAACAATATGTATGCTCCAACCATTAAGGTGGTAGATCTCTCTTACTTCGGACAAGACGGACATGCATAGCAACTCACATGATATTCAACAAAGAATAGTTGATGGCGTCCCCGTAAGCATGGTTATCGCACAACAAGCAACTTAATAAGAGATAAAGTGCATAAGTACATATTCAATACCACAATAGTTTTTAAGCTATTTGTCCCATGAGCTATATATTGCAAAGGTGAATGATGGAATTTTAAAGGTAGCACTCAAGCAATTTACTTTGGAATGGCGGAGAAATACCATGTAGTGGGTAGGTATGGTGGACACAAATGGCATAGTGGTTGGCTCAAGGATTTTGGATGCATGAGAAGTATTCCCTCTCGATACAAGGCTTAGGCTAGCAAGGTTATTTTGAAACAAACACAAGGATGAACGGTGCAGCAAAACTCACATAAAAGACATATTGTAAACATTATAAGACTCTACACCATCTTCCTTGTTGTTCAAAACTCAATACTAGAAATTATCTAGACCTTAGAGAGACCAATTATGCAAACCAAATTTTAGCAAGCTCTATGTATTTCTTCACTAATAGGTGCAAAGTATATGATGCAAGAGCTTAAACATGAGCACAAAAATTGCCAAGTATCAAGTTATTCAAGACATCATACCAGTTACTACATGTAGCATTTTTCGTTTCCAACCATATAACAATTAACGATGCAGTTTCATCCTTCGCCATGAAAATTAAAAGCTAAGAACACATGTGTTCATACGAACCAGCGGAGCGTGTCTCTCTCCCACACAAGCATTTATTCAAACAAAAACAAAAACAAGAAACATACGAGACGCTCCAAGCAAAGTGCATAAGATGTGACGGAATAAAAATATAGTTTCAGGGGAGGAACCCGATAATGTTGTCGATGAAGAAGGGGATGCCTTGGGCATCCCCAAGCTTAGACGCTTGAGTCTTCTTAGAATATGCAGGGGTGAACCACCGGGGCATCCCCAAGCTTAGAGCTTTCACTCTCCTTGATCATATTGTATCATACTCCTCTCTTGATCCTTGAAAACTTCCTCCACACCAAACTCGAAACAACTCATTAGAGGGTTAGTGCACAATAAAAATTAACATGTTCAGAGGTGACACAATCATTCTTAACACTTCTGGACATTGCATAAAGCTACTGGACATTAATGGATCAAAGAAATTCATCCAACATAGCAAAAGAGGCAATGCGAAATAAAAGGCAGAATCTGTCAAAACAGAACAGTCCGTAAAGATGGATTTTATTAGGGCACCAGACTTGCTCAAATGAAAATGCCCAAATTGAATGAAAGTTGCGTACATATCTGAGGATCACTCACGTAAATTGGCTTAATTTTCTGAGTTACCTACAGAGAATTAGACCCAGATTCGTGACAGCAAAGAAATCTATTTCTGCGCAGTAATTCAAATCTAGTATTTACTTTACTATTAAAGACTTCACTTGGCACAACAAAACACAAAACTAAGATAAGGAGAGGTTGCTACAGTAGTAAACAACTTCCAAGACACAAATATAAAACAAAGTACTGTAGCAAAATAACACATGGGTTATCTCCCAAGAAGTTCTTTCTTTATAGCCATTAAGATGGGCTCAGCAGCTTTAATGATGCACTCGCAGGAAATAGTATTCGAAGCAAAAGAGAGCTTCAAGAGGCAAATTCAAAACAAATTTAAGTCTAACATGCTTCCTATGAAGAGGAATCTTGTACACAAATGAATTCATGAAGAACAAAGTGACAAGCATAAGAGGATAAAACACGAGTAACTTCAAGATTCTCGACATAAAGAGGGGAAACTTAATATTATTAAGATGCATATAACCATATTTCCCTCTCTCATAATAACTTTCAGTAGCATCATTGATGAAATCCACAATATACCCATCACTTAAAACATTCTTATCATGGTTCATATGCATAGAAGTATCATTAAATTTGGCATAAGAAAAGTTATTCTCATTAATAGTAATTGGAGCAAGATTATTGTCAAGAATTTGAACATGGTAAACAAGTTGCATATTAAGGGAATTGTTTTTGGTAATCCAATCATGACTATGACAAGTTTCATAAGGATAGTTATAACCTATATCATAGCATTCTTTATAATAATCATCAAAGATCGGAGGCACAGTGTCATCAATAGAATAGTTATCTTTCACAGTCGGTTTATCTGTGTCCACACCATCATTGTTATTAGAAGGAGATGTATCAAACACATAATGATCAGTAGCAAAAGGATTTTCAAACACCTCTTCCCCAAGCTTAGAGCTTTCTATATCATTATGGGAGGAAGCATGGATAGCAACTGACACTATGGCAATTATTATCATCATCATTTTCAGAATTAGTTTCCCGGAGATTTGCAATATCAAAAATAGTGTGCTCATTCAAATCATGATCACTAATGTATGTAAAGGGCATAGGAAGATCATCGTATTCAGATTCATTATCATAATAATCATTAGGAGCAACATACTTACGGTTACCTAGCGTTATCTCATTCACGCGGGGATACGCCGTTACCTCTTTCTTTTTATTCTCCTTCTTCTTCTTCTTCTTTTTCGTTCCCTTCTTCTTCTTCTTCTCTTCCTTCTCCTCGTTCCCTTCTTTAGGAGGAAGAGGCTTGAAGGGTGGCTTGTCCGCATAACCTGATTTACTTTCAGAAACAATAGAAGAAACTTGGGAGGATCCCTCCTTTTCATTAATTAGTTGAAAACACACAACGGTCCTATCATATTTTGGCAAGGTGTCATCTTCTAAAATATTTTGTATGTAAGTATTTGTATGGCTATTATCAATGCAATAAGAAAAACACCCATGCAGGACATCATCAATATCAAGATCACTCATATGTAACAAAAAGATTTTTCTCGACAGTTCTTCACACCCCAAAAATAAAGTAAGTTCATCATGATGATTAGGAGTAATTTCATCATCACAATACAAATTTGCAGCACTCATTGGGTTCAAATTATCATTGGAGGGGCATTGAAAATTAAAATGACCCACTTCATGGCAAACTTCACAAATAAAAGGATAGAGGGCACAAACTTTTTTACCAAGATCATCTAGAGCCCTAAACCACTTTCTAGTTTTTTCATTAGCATGATGGATACAATATTCATCTTTGATTTGATTAATTCCACAAGGTCTATGTATTCCACAAAAATTAACATGCTTATAGGAAATAACATTCTTAGGAGTTTGAGCATGCTCATTACAATAATTAACAACAATTTCATTCTTCATGCAAGCCTCTTTAAAAGGTTCATGATACTTATCAAAATTCTTTTTAGGCAATTCAAAATGAGAAGCAAAGGCTTTATAAAGATTTGCAGCAACTTGAGAGTCAAGACCATAAGTAGCACTCATATTTCGAAATTTATCGGTATCCATAAAAGTTTCAATGCATTCATAATCATAATTTATACTCGACTCTTTACCTTTGTCGTTCTCCCAATCTTCAGCGTTCTCCTTAATCCGATCAAGAAGGTCCCTTTTAAACTCTTCTTTGTTGCGCGTGAATGATCCAGAACAAGTAGTATCCAAGCAAGGTCTTATCTTGAAAAGAAAGTCTTGCATAGAAATTATCAATGATGATATTACCTGGAAGCTCATGATTGGGGCATTTGAGCATTAAAGACTTCAATCTCTCCCATGCTTGGGCAATACTCTCTCCATCATGAGGCCGTAAATTATATATTCGGTTTCGGTCTTTGTGAATTTCACTTGGAGGATAGAATTTAGAATAAAATAGAGGCACAATATCCTTCCAATCAAGAGAATGCTCATCCTTCAGACAGTTTATGCCAATGCGCCGCTTTACCGGACAACGACATAGAGAATAATTTATTCTTCACTTCATCCATAGAGATACCTGCACACTTGAATAACCCGCATAATTCATGCAAAAACAAGTAAATGATCTCCAGGATGCACAGCTCCATCCCCTTCATAGCGGTTATCCATAACACGTTCAATAATTTTCATAGGTATTTTATATGGAGTACTTTCAGTAGGTGCATTTAAAATATCACAAGCATCATTAGAGTTATCGCATATGGGAGATAAAGTATTATCGGAGCAAATTTTCTCCCCTAAAGATGGGAAGCTAAAAAGATCACAAAAACTAGCTTCCCCAAGCTTAGACTTCTCCATAGCATTAGCAGTAATTGCATTCATACTAATAACATCGCTACTAGCATGCAAATAAGGTTCCATTGGTTTTTTAATGTTCGCACCAAACAATTCTAAATCAGGAAAAAGATTAAAAAGCTCACCAAATTTTTTGTTGTTTTCCATTATGCCTAACTAGTGAAAATAAAAACAAGAAACAAAAAGATGCAATTGCAGGATCTAAAGGAAATAGCTTCGAGCACTCACACACCGGCAATAGTGCTAGGAAATAGCTTAGTAGTCGGAGGATGTGAATACCTTTTACCTTACCTCCCCGGCAACGGCGCCAGAAAAGTGCTTGATGTCTACGGGAGCTTCTATTCTTGTAGATAGTGTTGGGCCTCCAAGAGCAGAGGTTTGTAGAACAGCAGCAAGTTTCCCTTAAGTGAATCACCCAAGGTTTATCGAACTCAGGGAGGAAGAGGTCAAAGATATCCCTCTCATGCAACCCTGCAACCACAAAGCAAGAAGTCTCTTGTGTCCCCAACACACCTAATACACTTGTCAGATGTATAGGCGCACTAGTTCGGCGAAGAGATAGTGAAATACAAGTAGTATGGATGTATATGAGTGGTAATAGCAATCTGAATAAAATATGGCAGCGAGTAAACATGCAACAAAACAGTAAACAAACGGAGATTCGATGCTTGGAAGCAAGGCCTAGGGATCCTGCTTTCACTAGTGGACACTCTCATCAATGATCACATAATAGGACTACTCTACACCCTCTTGTTGGATGATGAACACTACTAATTGTGTAGGATTACACGAACCCTCAATGTCGGAGTTAACAAGCTCCACAATATTCAATGTTCATATTTAAATAACCTTAGAGTGTAAGATAGATCAACACAATTACACCAAGAACTAACATAGCATGCACACTGTCACCATCATACCATGAAGGAGGCATAGATCATATCAATACTATCATAGCAATAGTTAACTTCATAATCCACAAGAGATTACAATCATAGCCTACGCCAAGTACTAACACGGATGCACACACTGTCACCATTACGCCGTGCAGGAGGAATAAACTACTTTAATAACATCACTAGAGTAGCACATAGGTGATATTCAACTAGATCACATAGAGAGAGAGATGAACCACATAGCTACAGCGGAGCCCTCAGCCCCGGGGGTGGATTACTCCCTCCTCATCATGGAGGCAGCGATGGCGGTGAAGATGGCGGTGAAGACGGCGGTGGAGATGGCTCCGGGGGCAATTCCCCGTCCCGGCAGGGTGCCGGAGCAGAGAGTTCTATCCCCCGAATTGGAGTTTCGCGATGTGGCGGCGCCCCTGGAGTCTTTCTGGAGTTTCGTCAAGAGTTATCGAAGTTTTAGGTCACGACGGCTTAAATAGGCGAAGAATCGGAGTCGGAGGGGCCACGAGGTGGTGCCACCATAGGGGGGGGCCCCCCCCCTTGGGCCGCGCCGCCATGTGGTTTGGGGCCCCCCTGGCACCCCTCTGACTTTCCTCCGGTGTTCCGGAAGCTTCCGGGAATTATAAGGCCTTCGGTCTTGATTTCGTCCGATTCCGAAAATATTTCTTTACTAGGATTTCTGAAACCAAAAACAGCAGAAAACAACAGAATCGGCCTTTCGGCATCTCGTCAATAGGTTAGTTCCGAAAAACGCATAAAATGATATAAAGTGTGAACAAAACATGTTGGTATTGTCATGAAACAAGCATGGAACATCAGAAATTATAGATACGTTGGAGACGTATCAGAATGTCATACATGTCAACGAGTGAAGGCAGAACATCAGAGTCCTGCGGGATTACTCAAACCACTAGAGATACCGGAATGGAAATGGGATGAAATCGGGATGGATTTTGTTACTGGTCTACCTATGACTAATAAGAAGAAGGATATGATATGGGTAATAGTGGACAGGCTTACCAAGAGTGCTCATTTCGTCGCCGTAAATACAAAGGATACTGCAGAAAAGCTTGTGGATATATATGTGAAGGAGATTGTGAGTAAACATGGAGTACCCAAGAAAATAGTCTCAGATAGAGGTTCAATTTTCACATCAGCGTTTTGGAAACAACTCCAAGAAGCTTTGGGATCCAAGTTAGATTTCAGTACAGCATATCATCCACAAACCGGAGGACAAACCGAAAGAACCAATCAGATACTTGAAGATATGCTTAGAGCATGTGCTCTGAACTTTGGAGGTTCATGGGAGGACCATTTACCTTTAGCGGAGTTCTCATATAACAATAGTTATCAGAGTAGCATACAGATGGCACCGTACGAAGCATTGTACGGAAGAAAGTGTCGATCACCAATTTGTTGGTTTGAGACCGGGAAAACAAGGAATTTACACCGGACTACATCAAGGAAAGACAAGAAGTCATCGAGGTGATCCGGGATAGACTCAAAATAGCTCAGAGTCGTCAGAAGAGTTACGCCGACTTAAAGAGAAGAGATTGGGAACCGAAAGTGGGAGATATGGTATATTTAAAGGTTAGCCCAATGAAAGGACTTAAGAGGTTCGGAGTGAAAGGAAAGTTAAGTCCTCGATATATAAGACCATTTAAGATACTCAGTCAGAATCGAGGAACAGCTTTTGAGTTGGAATTACCGGCACAATTAAGTCAAGTTCATAATGTGTTTCATGTTTCACAACTCAGGAAGTGTTTGAAGGCACCGGATGATCCCATCACATATGAAGAAATAGAATTTCAATCTGACCTAACTTATGTGGAAAGACCGGAAAAGATCTTAGAAGTACAATGGAAGAAGTTAAGAAACAGAGCAATCAAATATTGCAAAGTTCAATGGCAACATCATCCTGAGCGAGAAGCAACTTGGGAGACGGAAGAAGAATTGAGGAAGTCGTACCCCGAGATGTTCAGGTACCAATCTTAACTTCGGGACGAAGTTTCTGTTAAGGGGTAGAGGCTGTAATAACCCAGAACATAGGAACAACGAAGGGTAGATTTAGAAATGGGATGTGCATTTCATCGCAAAACGGGGGAAATTTTCGCGCCTTATTGCAACTAAACCTAAGAGGGATCGAGGTTTCCTCTCATTTTGCATCTAGGGTTAGGCAATGTGAGTTAGGGAAATTTCGACATGATCTCTTTTGTAACTTGTTACTTTGGGGAATGTTTGCATTTGATAAGTGTTAAACATTTAAATATAAACATCACACAATATAAACAATGAATTTAAAATTCAAACACAAGATACAAATTCAAATCATTTTGAATTTCAAAGTGAATATCAAATACAATATTTAATCAAGAATATACACATTACATAATACAAAAGCTCATAAACCAAAAACTTGAGCTTTATTGATATACAACACAATTACAAAGTCTTTACAATATTCTTGATACAAGAATTGAGATATAATGAACAGAATAAAAGAAAAGGAAAATTACAAGTTTAATTCTAAACTAAACCTAAACTAAGTGTCTTGAGGATGATCTTCTGGTCATATTCACCTTCAAACCTGCAAAACAAATAACAAGTACTAGCCAGAATATAGTGCTAGCAATTTCAGATTGGACAGTTAACACAAATCACTGAAATTCAGTTTGGACAGTAAAACTATCACTGCACACTTGTGCTTGTCCAAATTCTCGGACAAGCACAAGATAAGACCAGAGCGGACCAAAACCGAGCAGCCACAAGGGGCTCAAGTTTCCACATATGAAGGCTGTTGCTAACCAAGCAACAACAAGGCAATGCAAGGGATGAGTCACAAAGTAACCAGGCCTTGTGTGGCATGGCCAGAGTAAAAGTAGAGATGATATAAAAGGATTACAAACCCTAGAACCAGTGCACAGTCGACCAGATAAGATTCACCAGGTAAGGGTGAAGTTAGAGCAACACATAGTTCATCCAGTTCTTGCTTAAGAACAACACAAACACACACAAAACCTCAGCCATCAGAAATCATGGTGACCTAGGATATCAACCAAGACTGGAGGTGAAGGGCTTTGCACAAACCACAAGCCTGCAACAACAAAATATTTCATTCTAGGAGCTGGAACAAGGTATACCAAGTTCCTGGACAAATCCAAGGGATTTGATCCATAATATATGCATGACATAATCATGGGATTGAGCAGATGCTCAAGTGGGTAGATCATCACTTGGTTTTCACCAAGGATTACTGCCAGTCTAAAAGCCACTAAAAATGGAAATCATCTAGATACAGATCTTGTACACAAAGCTAGTAATCATGCACAGATGCACACACTAGCAAGATCATATGCACGAGACAGACACCGATAGATGTGTTGCAATGATTAGCAGACTAATACGGACCACACGTAGAAAATCCTAAGCATATAACCATCGAGTAAACCCTAGATTTCATCGAGCAAGCATATTGGCATTCATATCTAGTATGATCCCCAAATATGCAAGCAAAGGTTGAGTAGCCACAAGATCCAATTAAATAGGTGAGCAACCAATCAGTAGCAAGGCTACTGAGGTCACATCACCCTTAGCACCATTTAAAGTAAAGCCAAATATAAGACATCATTATCCAGAGTGGATTCAGATTCATTTGCTTGATATATAATCATGAACAGCAAATTGAAAAACAAGCAAGTCATTTAAATCATCACTGCATAAGCAGTTCATCAAGAATCAGTTTATTCAAGCATGAATATGTAACAAATTCATACTAGTTATTGACAGTAGCACACTGTAGGGCAACACAAGCACCAATCGCTGCATCATAGCCACCGGATCTAGTCCAAGTAAGCTAGAGCAAGCAATAGCACATGTAAGCAGTAGCATAGTGATGCTTGAGCATCGGCATCACCAAGGAAAAGGATTCACTTAGCCACGGAATTAATCAATCATCAGATCATCGACATTTCATTGATCAAATGGATCAATTGAATCAAGTCAAGCCACACGGATAAACTAGCCAACAAGCAATGATTGATCCAATGGATCAATAGCTTACACAGAAGCACAGTAAGCACCTCACCGGCACCACCGGCACTCACAAGTGTCACCGATGCACAAGACAGCACACCTAGACAAGCAAGTGTGGATTGCCGTAAGCATAGCAAGCTCATAAGCATGAACAGCATAGCATAGCAAGCTTGTAAGCAAGTACAGCGTAGCATAGCAATACCAGAGCATGCTAGGAGCAGCAGACAAACAACAAATGGCAGGGATAGCAAGCAAAGCAAAACTGGCCAGTACCAGAAATTGGTAGATTGGCCATAATTTACAGAAAATAGAAGCACAGGTAGCTTAGGTAACAATTGCAGGGATCTGTATGATCATAGGATCATCAGAGAACAGTAGAAAAAGAGGAGGAAGAAGCACAGTAGCTTGGGAGGAGCTCAGTCATGGAAAGGAGAAGGAGGGGAAGCGAGCACACACTTACATGCGCCCGGTGGCGGAGACTATGGCATGGCGAGGCGAGTGCTCGCGCGGCCATAGCAGCTGCAAAGCCGGGGTAGGCGCCGGCGTTACGCCGACGAGCACGAACACCACCATAGCAGCACGGCACGGAGACGACGGCACAGTGCATCGCGAGCAGCATCCGCGCCGAGTCGGTCTCAGGAGCGCGCACGTCGACGGCGAGGGCAAGAGTCGCCGGAGACCACCAAATCGCCAAGGCGATTCTCCAGTGAATCCAAAGCGGAGGCGATTCGCCAGAAGAGGAAGAAATCGGAGAAACCACGCGGACAGATCGATAGATCTGCACGCGGCGGTTCTAGTTCGGTAGGTGGCTACGGCGGGGAAGCTCGGAGCTGGCCGGAGCGAGGCGGCGGCCATGGCGGCGACGCCATCGCCACGGGCGTCGCAGGAGACTAGGGTTAGGGACGAAGAGCATGAGAGGGCCGAGTGAGTGAGTGAGGTGGGCCGTTCGGCGCCACCGACCCATAAGGGACAAGCCTTATTGGGCTGTCCCCGGGCTTTAGGTAAATGGGCCGGGCCCAATAGGGGCCGAGGGCATTTTTGTCTTTTAACAATTAATAAAAGACCAGAACTTTACCAAATTTTAATAAATCAAATACAACTCTAAAAATCATTAAAAAATGGATTAATGAAAGAAAAATAAACCTTAACAAGAATAAAATATGAAATGGAATTTATGAAACAAATTCAAAATTATGAATTTTCAGAATTTAAAGAATAACTTGGAATTTTAAATTATTATTTCCTTGTATTTAAAAGTTCAAGGAAAAATCTAAAATAAGTTCAAATACTTATTTTCAAACATTTCAAAATGAAATTCTAATATTCCAAGTCATTTCTATTGAAAAGGGTATTTTTCCAAGAAAAATACTATATTCCTTTTTATTCCAAAAACTATAGAAGTAACTCTATAATTTCAAATTATTTTTGGAATGACTAAGGAAATCATCAAGTAAAATAGTTTTACTTTGAATTGTTGTACTTTGTATGAATTACAATGATTAATACTTTTAAATCAATTGTAAATTACTGTCGAAGACATAAATCTTAAACGCAACCCTAAATTGCTATAACTCAGCGGGGTAAAGGGATCCAACATAAAATAATACATCCATGATTGCATTATTTGGATTTTATAACATTGTCTTTACTGGACAATGATGCTTCTTACTGAACCCGAGGTCCAGGTTCCATCAACTGCATTGAACCGCACTATCTCGCAGTCCACAGAGCGGGTTCACCCTTGCTCATACCAACTTGAGTATTTTCTATTACTTTAATGCAAAGCTATATACTTATCACTCCCTGCATCGCAAATGAAATGTTACTTTCCAACTATGAATATGACTATGTGGCTGGCAATGGAACCATGGTATGTGTTGATATGGTGGAGGTTCCATTGCAATGGGTTATATCACCCTAGGATTAATTACCAATGCCGTCCAGTGATTCTCGCGCCGTACAAACCGTGTTGACCATGAGATCTATAATGGCTCTGGGGAAGCCAGCCGTATCTTTTCCCTTTTGCACGCCAACGGATTGGTAGAGCTGGCGGGGTGTTGGAGGCACTGCCGTAGGTTGGGATAGCCTTTTAAATCCCCATCCATTAGTGATGATGGCTCTACGATCTATGAAGGATTGTTCGGAGTACACCGTGAGTAAAGCCGTATTATCGGGAGAAGTCTACTGGGGGTGTACGATCGGACAAAAGGGTGGGTTTGCAGTCGCGGAGAAGGCGGTGTGGGCTTGGATTTTCATACCTGGCCTCACACCAAAGGAAGTGTGAACGGGGGCAAGTCCCTGCGGATGGCAAAAGGGGTGGAATCTCTTGAGGGAAAAGTAACGCACCTCTGCAGAGTGTATCAAATTGTGGCTGTCACTCCTTGTTCCGGGAAGGGAAGCTGCGAACGCGGCAGGAAAGGAACTCCACGAAGTTCTAGTCAACCTCGTGAAGACCGACGGGCATAGTTTTCATAATAAAAGCAACCTTTTGAAGAAATGATTGCAAAACATGCATTGACCGGCGATTTCTCGATCAATGGTCGTAGCTAGTGCATCAAACACCTTTTTACTCTTTTAGAACTTGCTGAGTACCTCCGTACTCACTTTCTTTCGACACCCTTGCTAGACCGTGATCCGGAAGTGGAGGCCATCAACGATGGAGCACCGGAAGGAAGCTACGAGACTGGTCTACGAAGAACCCGATCTTACCGGCGGAGTGGAAGGCGTAGACTATGGGATAGTCTATGGATCGGATGACACGGAGGTGGAGGAGTAGTGACATACCCTAGCATCATAGAGCCGAGCAACGTAGAACTTACCTAAATAAGTTGTTGAGCTCTCTTTTATATATGGTTATAAGTTGTAATCGTACTTAAGTAGTATCTTAGGGTGTTCTCATAGGACATGTGAGAATACCAACTTGTTAAGACAATGTTTGTAATAAAGTATGGAGTGTTATGACCTGCAATGTTTCTGTTGTACCACTCTGAGGGATATGGCAATTTGTGAAGAAGTCCCTTCACAAAGATCATATCAACGACTTGTATACTACAACATGCAGTGGTATGTTGGGTCACCGCAATGATGTCGGAGCACCTTGATGAGGAGTAACCAACTCTCCTTGGCCTTCCCAGTCATTATCAAAGAGTGAATCATCCCGCTCTACCTCAACAATCATGTTATGCATGATTACACAAGCGGTCATCACCTCCCACAGAGTTTGCACATCCCAGGCTCTGGCAGGGTGTCTGACGATAGCCCAACGAGCTTGGAGGATGCCAAACGCCCGCTCGGCATCTTTCCGGGCTGCCTCCTGCTCTTTGGCAAACCTTGCCTCCTGCTCTGAGTTGTGGTTTCGAATTGTCTTCACGAGTGTAGCTCAAGGTGGATAGATACCATCAGCAAGGTAGTACCCCTTCGTGTAGTGGTGGCCATTGATCTCAAAATCCACATCAGGGACTGACCGTACGCTAGCCTATCAAACACCGGAGAGCGCTGCAGCACATTGATGTCATTGTGCGAGCCAGCCATTCCGAAGAATGAGTGCCAAATCCATGTGTCATGGGAAGCAACAGCTTCAAGAATGACCGTGCATCCCTCGGAATGGCCGCCGTATGCCCCCGCCAACCAAAGGGGCAGTTCTTCCACTCCCGATGCATGCGGTCTATGCTGCCAAGCATCCCAGGAAAACCCCCGGAAGCGTTGATCGACAACGGACGAGCTGTGTCCTCCGCATTAGGTTGCCGGAGGTACTGTTCTCCGAACGAACCGATCACCGCTCTCGCAGAACCCGTACATCGATTCCAAGCCGGTTGACTCACTCATGCGCGTGTACTCATCTACGAAATCACCGGCAACGCCATATGCGAGCATCCTAATCGTTGCCGTGCATTTCTGGTACGAAGAGAGGCCTACCTTGCCAATTGCATCCACTTTCGCACAGAAGTAGTCGTCGTAGATCTTGACGCCATCCATTATCCGGCGGAACAGCGGCCTGGTCATCCGAAAACGACGGCGAAACAAGGACGGCACGAACAATGGATTGGGTTTGAAGTAGTCGTTGTAGAGCTGGTCGTGGCCGCGTTCTCTTTTGCGGTCCAAGGCGGCCGCGCGCCCGGCAAGGACCCCCGGTGCACGGGGATTTGCGAGACAATGTGCTCGTGGATGAGCAGCGCAAGCATCCGTGAAAAATTCGTCGTCGGACTCCTCTTCGACGACGTGTCGATGAAGTTCTTGAAGTAGTATTCATCGTCGCTGTCCACCATGATCCGAAAAGGGACACATTTTAGTTCGAGCATTTGAACGAACTCCTCGCAGCGGAGGCGATCCAAATGCTTCGTAGGGACCTCGCAGGCATGGCCGTCTCGGACGACGTGCGGTCCGGAAACACGGTGCGGGGAGAGCTCACCTCCGGCGGAAACGGCGTAGGCTGCGAACGGCGGGAGGTGTCGCGACGGTGAGAGGACAACAGCGCCGGCGGCGCGTCCTCCGACTCCGCTACGACGCGGCGAAAGCAGCGCGGGACCTCGACCTATGCTTCCGCCCCGCTTGCCGGCGTCTCGACGACGATGGCCGGCGTCGACGCGCTCCCAAATCGCCGGTCCATGGGTGGCGGCGGATCGGTGGGGAGATGTGTGCGACGGGCTTGTGTTTTGGGAGGCAGACAGGCGGGCCAGGGGCGGACAAGGGAGGACGCGAGCGACCAACCTTTCGCGTCCGCGGCCACGCAAACTCGTCCAAGATTTGGGCCGGGTTTGGGTCGTCCCGAACGCCGCGGCCATCCGTTTTAGGGATGGGTCCGCGCGTTGGGCCGCGATTTTGTCCGTTTCGACCCATCCAGACGCGCGGGTGCGGAATGGGTCGCCCGGTTGGAGATGGCCTAAAGACTACCCGGTCATTATGCGTCGAGCTTAGGTTTGGGTGCGGAGGCATGTTTCAACCGCGCGGTGGTAAATGGCAGCTCCACGTCCCGCTTTTTAGGGAGCTTCGGGCCCGTTTGCGTCGTCGTGGGTCTTGGACCATAAGGGGAGCCCAGCCCATCTGATAACTGTTATGTTAACCCGTCGCTTCTCTCTGCATCAAAACCATCTGCGTCCCCTTCTCCCCGGCCGCCGGACAGGGGTTCGACTGCGACGAATCGCCGGCGGAGCGAGCCCTTCCTAGCCTTGGAAACCGCTTCTGCTGGCTGTACACAGCCACCACGCCCTCGCCATCGCCGCTAGGGAGCTCCACATGGGGGAGAGAGAGGTGCGTACAGAACAAAGAAATCATGTGCTCTTTCGCACGTGTGCAGTTCGGCTGCACGTAAGGTGGTCGAACAATGTCCTGGTCCAGTAGTTCACGCGAGGATTAGATTGTCCAATCCGAACGGACTCTGCCTTATTGGTTCTCGTAAACAAGTGGAAACTTAACTGGTTACCACTTGTGTTGCGCCCTCTGAGAAGTGTAGGCTTAGTTTGGTAACAAAGTATTTCTAAAACTGTAGTATTACAAAACTGAAGTATTTCAGTGCATCGATAAAGAATACTTCAGTTTCTTGATACCACAGTATTTCTCAGTTTTGGGCAATACTTCAAGGTATTTGGGAGATGGCTATTTTACTGTACCTTTGACTCGTTGTTCCGTTGCATGCAAGATCATTTTGACTCATGCGAGTGCATAGTTGTGTCATAGCATTCCATCCTTCTTTAGTCCACCCATTTTGGCCGCGGAACTTTCCCGCATCGTCATACTCCTTCATCATAAATACTAGAAAAGATGTTTGGCCTAAAGTCCATGATGCTCTCTTTTTTTCTGCAATAAGTGTATTTAACATTAGTCATTATATATATTGAGACAATATGACTTCACATTGCGAACATAAATATTTCTGATACACACTCTGCAAGATCATAAATAGTATAGCCTCACTATGTACCACCCGTTCACACAACTACTAAGTTAAATAGTAGATTTCTATAACATTTCAATTTAATGTTACCTAGCTACGTAGAATGACAAATGAATGTTGGCATCTGTGAACACCATCTACTACTACAACAAAATTCAATCGGTGTAGGACAATCGGTAAGTCATAGAGGAATATAAGGCATCAGGCAGCTGGTTGAATGCATAAAACTAGAAACGATAGGTGCATGTTTCCTGTTAGCCTAAGCAACATTGTTAGTTAATAATCACATGCACCTGCACAAGGCCATGATAAATTGCAGCTAGCAGGTGATCAGCCGCACTGCCGCAGCAGTTATCAGGATAGCATGTCAGGCGGCTTGCCTCCATGCTCCTGTCCACACTACTATATACTAGAATCGGTTTCAGCGAGAGGAGAATTAAACACGCATCTACCAAGAGTTGGAAGCCACCATGTCGACGAACCGATCGGAATAAATCTACACTAATTCATGTCCTCGATCTGCATGGCCGCCCAGCCGTGCCGCTCGCCTACTCCCTCCGCGCAGGCGCCTACGGCAAGGTAGCGCAGCAAGGCCAATCGGCCTGCTTTTTCCTGCAGTGGCATGCCCAGCGTCACTGCCCGCCTCGGTTCCCCCATCTCCACGCCGGTGCAGCGATGGCGCAATCAAGTTGGAAAAAATCATGCCATATATTCCCACAAGAATAGACCAGACCAACCTTCTTTTCCTTGTGCTGAGCTTCCTTTCTTCATGGATGAGGAAGACATCGCCGTAGTTAGCCGTAGACGAAGAGGGTGCGAGGAGGCAGATGCGTTTTTCGCGTTTCACCGTTTAGGAAAAAACAGGTCGGGGCTGAAGTTTAGAATACGTCAAAAAAACTGAAAGATTGGAGATACTTCCGTTTCTAAAACCAACTTATTTGTTAGACCCAAACGCTCCGAAGTATTCAATACTTTATTATTTTTAGATACTGAAGTATTCCTAAAATACTTCAAAAAAACTTTGCTCCCAAACAGAGCCGTAGTGTCAGAAGAAAATAATATTACTTTGCACCACTTATCTTTTCTATTCCAGTTATAAACTAAAGAAACTCATTTCTTCTCGTTTGCTAATTGCTTGCCCGTGTTGAATATTTGGCACCTATGTGAATGGATGGTCTGCTTCTTTTGCAGGAAGCGCAGGGCGTAGACAGGCTCACCATGCTGACTGATGACATCCTATTGTCTATCCTGGGGAGGGTCGACCATGCCGCGGCAGCAAGGACCAGTGTGCTGTCGAAGCGGTGGAGGAACCTTCCTTGGTTGCTCCCTGAGCTCAACCTCCATGTCAGGGATTTCCTGCCTGCCCCATGCCCGAACCCCATTGAGGTTCAGCACATGGGTCGAGCAATGGCCTCTCTAACTAAATCAACCAGTAGCTTGCTGGGTAACCGCCGCAGTGACCGCACCATCACAAGACTTTCCCTTCAGCTCTACATGACAGGAAATCGCTCGCGTGACATTGGGCTGCTAGTCAGCGACGCCATCGACGGCGAGATGGTAAAAGAGCTGCACTTTGCCATTATTGATGAGAAGGGGGCCAACGACTGCGAAAATGAGGATATGCTAAGGCAGGCTCTGAGGGTCGACAGGTTTTTTAGCGCCTATCCGAGTGTGCTATGTTGCCTCATGAGGCTCCATCTGGTCAATGCGCGCTTTGCTGACTCGGATTTACATCACCTACTGTTTGACTGCGGCAGCCAACTGCAGCACCTTAGTATCGATAATTGTGACACTGGAGACTGTTCGGTATGGCGGATAGATGCGCCAGATTCAAAACTCAGAATTCTCGAAGTCTACTTTCCCTGCTGGCAAAGACTCGAGGTGCTCTGCCTTCCAAAACTAGAGAGGCTATCTTGGGAGGGTTGGTTTTATTTCCATGCCCCCTTGCTCTTTGGTTCTGTCCCAGCTCTTAAGGAATTGTACCTCTTAAATCTGGCAACTCCTAATCAAAGGGGCTTCAGTTTAGCGGAGGTACTGCATGGAACGACAAATGTAAATACTCTGACATTAAACTTCGTAGGGGAAAAGGTAAAATGATACATATTTTTTCAAGTACTTTGCATATTCCTATGCACCATATATTGTGAATGTGCTTCTACCTACTATATGATTCAGAATAAAATCACCATGAATGTTGAAGTAACACTAGTTGTATATGAGCTAGGAGTGCAATATCATGCTAGTTTTACCTTTGTCATATCTTGATCCAGATATTTGCTTTTGTTTACGATTGTCAGGAAGCATCTGATTTATTAGAAAATTTATTAACCTGGTTAGCACATAATTTCCCTCCATACATGCAAACTGTGTCATTCTTTGCTTGTATATTACCAGCTTTGGATACAGCCAGAAGGGAAGCAACTCCGGGATGCATTCAGCAAGCTTAGGAAGTTGTGTATTCATGGCATCTATGTTCAATTTGACCTGTTCTGGACAATGAATCTCCTTGAAGCTGCTCCATCTGTTGAGATATTTGATGTCGAGGTAATTTTACTCATTCCTTTTCGATTTCTTACTGCAACAGGTACTAGCCTTTTTCCAATATAACTCCTAAATTAAAAACACCATCACAATAAGTCTGGATCCGTCACTTTTTAGAGTTTCTTCAGTTTAGAATAGGCTCTCATTGTCTTGAAAAATAAGTGGTAGAAACCCTAGCATACCCTTTATGAATAGGTGTTTATGCTTCATTCAGGTATACGAACATCCCTGTGAAGATGTTACAGAAGGACGAATAGAAACTTTCGGTGACAGAGTGAAACCTTCATGGGAGATGCCTCGGTTCACAAGCTCTGGTAAGTGGCAATTGAAAGAACTCCTATTTGTTGGCTTTAGGCCCAGTCTGGAGCAACATACCTTGTTTATTCGTGCTGTCATGGATCGAGCTCCAAACTTGAAGATGGTTCTTATCAAAGACTACAAAGAGTCATGTGAATGTTGTGAGGCGTTGGTTCCAAGGCCTTCTCCGGCAGGAGGCACCTTTCCAAGGGACAAGGCTGAGCAAGAAACGATTGTCAACCAACTTAGAGACAAGGCCTGTTGGTCCTCCCCACAGATAATATTTAGCAGCGGTTATTTGATTTGTGGCACTTACTGAAATCTGAATGATTTCCTTTTTTTTGTATGTTGAACGCGAGTTCATTTTGTTATTTCCTCGTCCTATTGGCAGCTTGTCTTCACATTCTGCAAACAAAAGCAGAAAATGTAACAGTTGACTTTTTTTGGTGAAGCATGGCTTCAACCTGTGTTGCCATGCCCGGAATGGATTGACACGCTTCACAGGAAATCTTATCACTCGCCCGTGGTGCTGAATACAGAGCAGGTGGATGGGAGATGCAAAGCCACATTTTTGTGGTGTATCTTTTAAATTTTCCTTTTAAATAGATTTCTCAGTGTTGTTTCTCAAAGCTGGGATTGAATTCAGAATTCAAAGTTTATGCCATGATGACTCATTTGTTTCAATAGTTTCGAAAAAGAACCTGAATTATCATGATTGTTGGTGCTACAGAAGTACTCCCTCCGGTCGGATTAGATTGACGCGGGCCTATGCACAAAATACACATGAGCTCGTAATATCTGGCATCGATTAATTGGTATCATTCAAGCATTGATACCAGTTGTTTACGCGGAAGCTTCTCAACACTCGCTGGACCTGAGCTAGGTCTGTCTGTTTTTCCTTTTTATAAAATTGATCTGGAAGTTCTTTCATGCTGCACTGTCTGGGTGCTTCTACATTTCTGGACGGATGTAGAGAAAATCAGTTTCATCTCACGCTGAAACAAAGAGTATGCAGATGATTATGTTAGGATAAGGATAATTTACTCATGATACACTTACCAAAATCAACAATTTGCTGCATCAAACATATTACCCAGGACCGGCAACGCATAGAACAATCAGGCGTCCTCAGCAAGGCAGCACCGTAGAGCTTGCAAGCGAACACTAAACAGAAAATTCTGCCATTTCACGTCGCATGAGCACCAACGCGACAAGCGGGAGAAGCCGGACATCGGGACATCGTTGAGGCAGTTTGATAAGCTCTCAAGTTAATGGTCTCCAGTTTGATAAGTTCTCAAGTTAATGGTCTGAACAAACAACAAATAAACTTGCACTAACACACTTGAACATCGAGAAAATAATCATATGGTTTATCATGCTCTACGAGAAGAACAGTTTTCAAGTTCGGAACGAGGCCCATCACTGCACTTACAAACCGTGTATTTTGATTCAGCCCCGGCCTAGAGCCAACAAACTGGAGCTCTCTGAATTGCCCATTCCTGAACCTAGGCATCTCCCATGAAGGTTTCACCTTTTTATCACCATGGTAAGTTTCTTATCTTCCCCCCTCAGCCTTGTCGCATGGATGTTCAAAGATCTGAGCGGAAAATCTCACTCTCTTATCTGGTTTAGATACTTTGATCAGTATGCAGGGCAAAAGCTGAGATAACAAACTCCAAAAAAGAAACACACAGAGCAGAGCAAATACAGTTTAAAAAGCATGAAGAACGGCAATACTACATGGCAGCAAGAGAGGTCACAGATGGTATTGCGCAAATTGAGGGCTCACTTATTCATTCATTCAATCTGCTGCACCAGCGCACAGCACAAGTTTGTAGATACAGACAAACACAAGACTAGACAACATCACCGTAGCAACAAAGAAAACACCAGACACAGGACACGCCAACATCAACTGCAGGACACAGAAGGCCACCGGACTTGTTTAGTTGTGAACCCAGACACAGAAGCAACTCAATGGCCAGGCAATTACTGGCCACCACGGAGACGGAGCACCAAGTGAAGGGTGGACTCCTTCTGGATGTTGTAGTCTGCCAGAGTGCGGCCATCCTCAAGCTGCTTGCCGGCGAAAATGAGGCGCTGCTGGTCCGGAGGGATGCCCTCCTTGTCCTGGATCTTCGCCTTGACGTTATCGATCGTGTCAGACGACTCGACCTCCAGGGTGATGGTCTTGCCAGTGAGGGTCTTGACAAAGATCTGCATGCCTCCGCGGAGACGGAGCACCAGGTGGAGGGTGGACTCCTTCTGGATGTTGTAGTCCGCAAGAGTGCGGCCGTCCTCGAGCTGCTTGCCAGCGAAGATGAGGCGCTGCTGGTCCGGGGGGATGCCCTCCTTGTCCTGGATCTTAGCCTTCACATTGTCGATCGTGTCAGATGACTCGACCTCCAGGGTGATGGTCTTGCCAGTGAGGGTCTTGACGAAGATCTGCATGCCACCGCGGAGGCGGAGCACCAGGTGGAGAGTGGACTCCTTCTGGATGTTGTAGTCAGCAAGTGTGCGGCCATCCTCGAGCTGCTTGCCAGCAAAGATGAGGCGCTGCTGGTCCGGAGGGATGCCCTCCTTGTCCTGGATCTTCGCCTTCACATTGTCGATGGTATCAGAGGACTCGACCTCAAGTGTGATGGTCTTGCCTGTGAGGGTCTTCACAAAGATCTGCATCTGCAAGTAAAAAGTATACCAGACCCAGAATAAGTCACACGGTAAAAGGGGATATCTACAAGAAATAACGAATTCATAAACAAATTCATAAAAAAAGTAGACCGGACCCAGGATAATTCACACGGTAAAAGAGGAAATCTACAGGAAATAACCAGTTCATAAACGAATTCATGGAACCAGAAGGCAACTATCCAACAGATATGAAATCATAACTACGAATCAAAAAAAAAAATCTAAATAGGAAGATGAGCAAACGGAAACCACTAGCTTTGTTTTAGCAGATGCAAGTCAACAATGTCCAAATAGGAAGCTGAACAATCGAACACGTCAAAGCTTGTTTTAGCTGGGCAAGTCAACAATGTTTAAATAGGATGTTGAACAAAGGATAGGGCTAAGCTTCTTTTAGCAGGTGCAAGTCGTAGCAGATTTATGTATGTCTGACAAAAGCTAAAAGTATGGATGAATCAACTAACAATATCGTCAATTCCGCATGATTTTCAGAGTATAACTTCACAATTGCTGATCCTACAAGCAACTACAAGGCACGGCTAGATAATTTTCCATGCACAGATCAGGCATATGGGGAATAAAAAAGGGTAGACATCATGAGCTCTATCATGTATGTCAGAAACCTAGAACGAAGAATCAAAATCAATCGAGCGGAACCTATCAGCTATACCTACACGGATGAACAGAACCGGCATCAGTCGCATCTCAAATCGGCAGATCTACGCAATAATCCAAAGCATAATGGAGAGACGATTTCACGAAACCCGACCACCGAGCCGAATCAACAACAATCGATCAACCATAATATCTAGAGATCGTCTTAGCCCGCAGATCGGCAGATCTATTTGAAACTAGTACTAACACGGAGCTGAATAATTCCGATGGATCCACTACTCAATTAACAACGATCACGGAACAAGGAGGAGCGATCGGAAACTCGCGTACCTTGAGGAGGAGAGAGCCTTCGCTTCGATCGCTCGTAGATTTTTCTGGGGGACGATTGGATGGGGATTGGATGGGTGGAGAGGAGGCGGGACGGGGTTGGGGATTTATAGTCGGGACGGAGGAAGAGTCCCGTGATGCTACGGCACGGATGACGGATTGACGAAGGTTGCGTGATCCGTCTCCACCACGCAATTCCCGGGAAGAAGCCAAGAGGAGATACGCCGTTGGCTGCGGTTTGGCATCTGACTCGTGTTGGTGTATTGGTACGGTGCGTGTACGAATCGGTCGGGCCAGGATAACGCGACATACCAATATCAGTCGAGACACGACTTTCAAAAGTGCAAACAACTGCTTTAGGGTATCTCCCCGATGCATTTTGAACACTAAGATCTTGTTTGGTAGTGTTTCAGTGGGAATTAGTGAGAATAATACTCTAGAGTATTGGGTGAATCACTGTCACCCAATCCTCACAAAACTCCATCATCAATCCACTAGGTAGAGGTAGAGTATTGGGGATTGAAAAAATTATACTAAAATTTGGGGGAAAGTGGGGATAAGTGGGCAGAATCTGTCAAAACAGAACAGTCCGTAAAGATGGATTTTATTGAGGCACCAGACTTGCTCAAATGAAAATGCCCAAATTGAATGAAAGTTGCGTACATATCTGAGGATCACGCACGTAAATTGGCTTAATTTTCCGAGCTACCTACAGAGAGGCAGGTCGAAATTCGTGACAGCAAAGAAATGCATTATCGCGTAGTAATCCAAATCTAGTATGAACCTTACTATCAAAGACTTTACTTGGCACAACAAAGCACAAAACTAAGATAAGGAGAGGTTGCTACAGTAGTAAACAACTTTCAAGACTCAAATATAAAACAAAAATACTGTAGTAAAAACATGGGTTGTCTCCCATAAGCGCTTTTCTTTAACGCCTTTCAGCTAGGCGCAGAAAGTGTATATCAAGTATTATCGAGAGATGATGCATCGACATTACCTTAGGTGTTGGGAGTTTTCTCAACCATGCATAGTATGTTGGATACATAAGTTTCAGCGGCTCCCTTTTCATTAGTCTTGGGCTTGCTACTCTCATCAAACAAATTTTCAGGAACAAGCCAAGCATAATTATTATCTAGAGCTTCATGCATTGCTAGGAGCTTACATGGTATTGGTGCTTTAATCTTCCCACCATCATGAACATTATTAGTGTACTTAATTCTATCCATATCCATTTTTTCAAGTGTTCTTTTAAAATCGGTGATTGTACCAAGCCTCTCATGCTTACTAAAAACTTTTCTAGCTTCTTTAGCTATATCTGCAAATTCTCGCACTAAGACTTTTAGAACAAAATCTCTCTTCTCTCCCCGCTCCATATCAGAAAGTGTAAGAAACATGTGTTGTATCATGGGGTTGAGACTAATAAATCTAGCTTCCATCATGCGTACCAAACAAATAGAGGCATCTTCATAAGTAGGGACAGCTTTTGCAAGGGGTATATCTTTAAGATCTTCATGCTTACTAACATGGGTGAAAAAAAATTCTATATTATCTCTTCCAATTATAGACCCTTGTCCCACAGATATATCTTTTACAGTAAAATTAAAAGGAAACATGTTGAAATAAGTAAAGCAAATGCAAGTAACTATTTTTTTTGTGTTTTTGATATAGAGTGCAAGACAGTAAATAAAGTAAAACTAGCAACTAATTTTTTTGTGTTTTGATATAATGCAGCAAACAAATTAGTAAATAAAATAAAGCAAGACAAAAACAATGTAAAGAGATTGGATTGTGGAGACTCCCCTTGCAGCGTGTCTTGATCTCACCGACAACGGCGCCGTGAAAAAGAGCTTGATACGCGTACAAGCACGCGTCCGTTGGGAACCCCAAGAGGAAGGTGTGATGCGTACAGCGGCAAGTTTTCCCTCAGAAAGAAACCAAGGTTTATCGAACCAGGAGGATCCAAGAAGCACGTCGAAGGTTGATGGCGGCGGGATGTAATGCGGTGCAACACCAGGGATTCCGGCGCCAACGTGGAACCTGCACAACACAACCAAAGTACTTTGCCCCAACGAAACAGTGAGGTTGTCAATCTCACCGGCTTGCTGTAACAAAGGATTAGATGTATAGTGTGGATGATGATTGTTTGCGAGAAAACAAGAAAGAACAAGTATTGCAGTAGATTTGTATTTCAGTATGTAAAGAATGGACCGGGGTCCACAGCTCACTAGAGGTGTCTCTCCCATAAGATAAATAGCATGTTGGGTGAACAAATTACAGTCGGGCAATTGACAAATAAAGAGAGCATGACAATGCACATACATGATATGATGAGTATTGTGAGATTTAATTGGGCATTACGACAAAGTACATAGACCGCTATCCAACATGCATCTATGCCTAAAAGTCCTCCTTCGAGGTTATCATCCGAACCCCTTCCAAGTATTAAGTTGCAAAATAACAGACAATTGCATTAAGTATGGTGCGTAATGTAATCAATAACTACATCCTCGGACATAGCATCAATGTTTTATCCCTAGTGGCAACAAGACATCCACAACCTTAGAACTTTCTCGTCACCGTCCCTGCATTTAATGGAGGCATGAACCCACTATCGAGCATAAATACTCCCTCTTGGAGTTAAGAGCAAAAACTTGGCCAGAGCCTCTACTAATAACGGAGAGCATGCAAGATCATAAACAACACAGAGGTAATAGATTGATAATCAACATAACATAGTATTCTCTATCCATCGGATCCCGACAAACACAACATATAGAATTACAGATAGATGATCTTGATCATGTTAGACAGACTCACAAGATCCGACAATGAAGCACATGAGGAGAAGACAACCATCTAGCTACTCGCTATGGACCCATAGTCCAGGGGTGAACTACTCACTCATCACTCCGGAGGCGACCATGGCGGTGAAGAGTCCTCCGGGAGATGATTCCCCTCTCCGGCAGGGTGCCGGAGGCGATCTCCGTAATCCCCCGAGATGGGATTGGCGGCGGCGGCGTCTCGGTAAGGTTTTCCGTATCGTGGCTCTCGGTACCGGGGGTTTCGCGACGAAGGCTTTAAGTAGGCGGAAGGGCAACGCGGGGGCCACACAAGGGCCCCACACGCCGTGGCCGCGCGGCCGTGGTCCAGGCCGCCCCGTTGTGTCGGCGCCTCGTGGCCCCACTTCCTTTCCCCTCGGTCTTCCGGAAGCTTCGTGCAAAAATAAGACCCCGGGCGTTGGTTTCGTCCAATTCCGAGAATATTTCCTTTGTAGGATTTCTGAAACCAAAAACAGCAGAAAACAAGCAATCGGCTCTTCGGCATCTCGTTAATAGGTTAGTGCCGGAAAATGCATAAATACGACATATAATGTGTATAAAACATGTAGATATCATCAATAATGTGGCATGGAACATAAGAAATTATCGATACGTCGGAGACGTATCACGGCGGCGGCGTCTCTGGAAGGTTTTCCGTATCGTGGCTCTCGGTACTGGGGTTTTCGTGATGAAGGCTATAAGTAGGCGGAAGGGCAGCGTCGGTGGAGGCACGAGGGCCCCACACCATAGGGCGGCGCGGGCCCACCCTTGGCCGCGCGGCCCTGTGGTCTGGGCGCCTCGTCGCCCCACTTCGTATCCCCTCCGGTCTTCTGGAAGCTTCGTGGAAAAATAAGACCCTGGGCGTTGATTTCGTCCAATTCCGAGAATATTTCCTTTGTAGGATTTCGATACCAAAAACAGCAAAAAACAACGAATCGGCTCTTCGGCATCTCGTCAATAGGTTAGTGCCGGAAAATGCATAATAATGACATAAAGTGTGTATAAAACATGTGAGTATCATCATAAAAGTAGCATGGAACATAAGAAATTATAGATACGTTTGAGACGTATCAGAGCCACAGATGCCAGGTCAAGCCGGATCCCTACGTCATTACAATAATCCTTCAGTTCTCCTTGTGCAAAGTTCATGCCATTATTTGTGATTATGCTATGTGGGATGCCGAATCTCGTCACGAGGCTGCAAACAAATTTCAGTGTCGTAGCACCATCGGCTTTTCTCACTGGCTTTGCCTCGATCCACTTACTGAACTTGTCAATAGCAACCAAAAGGTACTCAAAACCGCCAGGAGACGATTTCTTAAAATTTTCGACCATATCGAGCCCCCAGACCGCAAACGGCCAAGTGATAGGGATGGTCTTCAGCTCCTGAGCCGGAGCATATGGTTGAGTAGCGTAGTACTGGCACCCTCGGTAGGTTTTCACGATTTTATCAGCACCCTCGGAGCATATGGATCTCTCTGAGGATTTCAATGCCATCTTGATTTGAGACGCATTTTAGAAATACCCCGTTTGCACTTCTTTTGTAGAGCTGTCCATCAACAATTGTGTAGGATCTTGCTCGTCTGATGATCTGTCGTGCGAGGACTTCGTCCTCCGGCAACTTCTTTTGATCCATGAGGTAGTCCAGGAAAGGTTGTGTCCATGCCGGAATAATAGCCATTACCTCCTTAGCCGGAGACACTGCCACATCTGGATTTTCCGGGTTAGCGCCCTTGACAGAGGGTGTCCGTAGATGCTCCAGAAAAATTGCGGGTGGGATGGGTTTCCGACCGGATCCGAGCTTGGAAAGCATATCTGCCGCTGTGTTATCATCTCTCCTGACGTACTTGACTTCATATCCGAGGAAGCATTTGGCGATCTCGTCAACTTCGTCTCTGTAAGCCGCCACCACGGAGTTTCTGGCGTTTCAGGTTCCGGCTACTTGCTGTGCCACCAGGTCGGAGTCTCCGCAGCATATAATGTGCTTGATCCCGATTTCCTTAGCGATACGCAATCCGTGTAGTAGAGCCTCATATTCCGTCATGTTGTTTGTAGCTTCGAAGTGAATCTGCAGGACGTACTGCAGTTCTTCTCCGGTTGGTGACTTCAGGGTAACTCCATCCCCCGAGCCTTGATGCTGCTTGGGTCCGTCAAAGTGCATGATCAAAGGTTTAGGTTCTGGCACAGGTGTGCCCTCCGGCGCTTCAGTCCAATCGGCGAGAAAGTCCGCCAAAGCTTGGGATTTGATCGCGGTTCTAGCTTGGTAGTTGATATCGAAGGCAGATAATTTAATGCCCCATTATGCTACACGCCCTGTTGCGTCGAAATTATTTACGATGGTTGACAATGGGGCCTTGCTCACCACTATCATAGGATGCTCTTGGAAGTAGTGTCTCAGCTTCCGGCTGCCTAGGAAAAATCCATATACTAGCTTCTGAAAGTGAGGGTATCTTTGTTTGGATTCCGTCAAGACCTCGTTTATGTAGTAAACTGGTTGCTGGACTCCGTATTCATAGCCTTCTTCCTTTCGCTCCACCACGATAACGAGACTGATTATCTTGTTGGAAGCTGCCAGGTAGAGGATCATAGGTTCTGACTCAGCTGGTGCTGCCAAAATAGGTGGGGAAGAGAGTATATCTTTCAACCCCTGAAGTGCTGCATCTGCTGCGTCATCCCAGACAAACTTGTCTGATTTCTTCAACAGCTTGTATGGAGGTAGTGCCTTCTCGCCAAGACGGCTAACAAATCTACCTATTGCTGCGACGCAACCAGTTAATCGTTGCACACCTTTGAGACTAGTTGGCCTTTTGATGCACAAAATAGCCTTGATTTTTTCCGGGTTTATTTCAATACCTCTATGAGATACAATGAAGCCAAGGAGTTTTCCGGCTGGTACGCCGAAGACGCACTTCAGCGGATTCAACATCATCTTGTACCGTCGGAGATTCTCGACGGTTTCCGTGAGGTCGCTGATCAAGTCGGATCCTTTTCGGGTCATGACCGCGATATCGTCAAGGTAGGCGTGCACATTCCGGACAATTTGGTCCTTCAGGCATCGCTGCATCGTACGTTGGTATGTGGCACCTGCGTTTTTCAAACCAAAAGGCATGGTGACGTAGCAGTATGTGCCAAATGGCGTGATGAATGAGGTCGCCTTTTGGTCAGACTTCTTCATCCGGATCTGATGATACCCGGAATATGCGTCAAGAAAACACAAAAGTTCCGTCCCTGCCGTCGAGTCAATGACTTGGTAAATGCGCGGCAAAGGGAACGGATCCTTCAGACAATGTTTATTCAAGCCGGAGTAGTCGATGCACATTCTTAGTATTTCAGAATTCTTTTTGGGTACAAGGACGGGGTTTGTGACCCAATCAGTATGGATAACTTCTACTACAAAACCTGCCTCTAGTAACTTTGCTAATTCCATCCCTATGGAGCGGCGCTTCTTATCTCCAAAGCGTCGCATAGCTTGCTTCACCGGTTTTGCTCCCGGATTTATGTTGAGGTAATGCTCGGTGAGTTCCCTTGGTACTCCAGACATGTCAGAAGGTTGCCATGTGAAGATATCCATGTTAGCTCGGAGGAACTCGACGAGCGCGCTTTCCTATTTGGGGTCCATGTCGGCTCCGACTGACACCTGCTTGGAGTTGTCGCCTACCTTGAGGTCGACCTTCTGTTATCACCAGATTTTAGACGAATCCAGAGGTGGGCCGGGCTTGGAAGATTACCTGTGGAAGGATTCTAAGGCGGCCTGGCACGAAGGGTCGTGGGCTGAATTGCCCGTGTATCTTTACTTAGTAGTTTATTATAAGAGATAGAATCTTAGTCGTGCACGGTTTAGTGCACGCCCGCATTAGAAAGTCCGCTGGACTATAAATATGTACCTAGGGTTTATGGAATAAACAACAACTCACGTTCAACCCCAAAAACAAACCAATCTCGGCGCATCGCCAACTCCTTCGTCTCGAGGGTTTCTATCAGGTAAGCGACATGCTGCCTAGATCGCATCTTGCGATCTAGGCAGCACAAGCCCCACGTTGTTCATGCGTTGCTCGTATCGAAGCGCTTTTGATGGCGAGCAACGTAGTTATCATTAGATGTGTTAGGGTTAGCATTGTTCTTCGTTTAAGCATGCTTACGTAGTGCAACCCTTGCATATCTAGCCGTCCTCACGCCTATCTCAGGTGTGGGGGCGGCACCCGCTTGATCATTATTTAGTAGATCTGATCCGTTACGATTGCTCCTTGTTCTACAAGGATTAGTTTAATATCTGCAATAGTTTGGCCTTACAAAGGGGGAGGATCCTGTGGCACGTAGGGTGGCGTTCGCAAGTCCTAAACGGGATGTTCCTAGGATCAACTTCATGTTGGTTTTTTGGCCTTGTTTAGGATCGGCTTACGAGCACCGTGCGTGGCCATCCGGCCCAACCTGGAGTAGGATGATCCGATTATGTGGTGAAAACCCTAAATCGTCGTAGATCTCATTAGCTTCATCTTGATCAAGCAGGACCACCAAGTATTCGTACACCCCGTACGGATCATGGGTGGATCGGCTCTTTGAGCCGATTCACGGGATAACCTGAGAGCCGATCGAGGCTCGTATTTAACGTTTACATGTATGCCCCGCAGGAAACTAAGCGAGGCAATCTCATCACCTTCCCGACCGGGTATAGGTCAGGTGGCACGCCCTTGCACCTCGCAACGCCGCGTGTGACCGGAAGAGCATTGCGGGCCGTCGCTCGGAGGGGTCTCGGCCAGCCGCAGCTCTAGGCTCCCCCGGCTCTACGGTGTTGACAAGGCCGCTGCCCGCCGGTGGGTTTTGGCGATCAACACATTCCGGCACGCCGGTGGGACGAACGTCTACATCAACCACATCGCCATCTACATCCGAGATGGCGGACGGCACGCCGGTCACCTACGAGGATCTGCCTGACGACCTCAAGAAGCAATACAACGAGATCAAGGCTACCCTCGAAGCCGACCTCATCGGCTCTTTTCAGAGAACCCGTTCTGGTGGCATCAGATGGAAGGGGTTCTCACCGGAAGGTGCACTCGATGGGGTAGACCTTTCTTCCCCGTCGGAGGAACGCACCAGGGGTCTGCGGCAAGAGATCAACTACCTGGTGGCTCACTCGCTACACCGCCACTCTGAGAACTTGGTTAACGTGCTGGAGCGTGTCGCTATGCGCGTGATCCAGGAGATCATGAGCCACCAGTACTCGCCGTCAGGACCAGCTCTCGGGACGCATCAAGGAGAATTGCCATTCCAGTCCCGTCCACCGCTGCCATTTGCATTGGCAGCACCTGCTGAAGTGCCGACTACACCGGCATTCCTCGTCTACAGAATTGGTGGCGACCCCGGTGACTACCGGTTCTTAATGGAGGCGCCTAAGGAGATCCCTCATGGGTACGCATGCATGTATGTGCCGGATTGTGGTGATCGGGCACTCACAAACCAGGCCACAACATCGGGGACTCCGGCGAAGACAGGGAGGAACGTCGGCGACGAGAGCGGACGTGGCTAACTAAATACGCCACACCGACGAAACTCCCGAGCCCAGCTCCTGCAGGCGGCTCGGAGCTGGAAAAGCAAACGTGGCGAGGCCAAGTACGCCACCCCGGCGAATCTTCGAGTGCAACTCCTACGGCCAGCACGGCGGATCGGATCGGTACCATGCCGAGAGACCGGTTCGGCATGATGCCGAAAAGAAGGGCGGTCGGCTATTCCAAGCCGTACCCCGACGATTACGAGATGATCCCGCTGCCACCAAAATATCGGCTCCCCGACTTCTCCAAATTCGGTGGATCGGATGGCTCCGGCTCCATCGAGCACGTCGGCCGATATTTGGCTCAACTAGGACCGGCTTCGGTGTCGGATCAGCTACGCGTGAGGCTCTTTTCACGAGTCCCTCACGGGATCGGCTTTTGGATGGTACACCTCTCTACCAGCGAACTCCATCCGAGTCTTGGAAGCAATTGGAAGAACAGTTCCATATGCAATACCATTCAGAAACTTCCGAGTCCGGCATTGCCGATCTAGCACAATTACGTCGAAGCGCGGGGAAACGGTGACGAGAATACATCCAGCGCTTCGGGAATCTTAGGAACCGATGTTATTCGGTTCGTATAACCGAAAAGGAAGCAGATCGAGTTGGCGGTAGCAGGCCTTGCAACACAGCTAAAGGACATGGCCTCCCAAGCAGATTATCCCTCACCGGCGCACATGGTTCGAAACTATCGGCATATGAACAGCGCCACCCCGACCTGTACCAAGACAAGTTCAAGCGTGCGGTAGTCATGGTCGATACGGAGGAGGATGAAGTGCCTGCGGGAGGCCAAGAGATAGCAGTGGCTGAGTGGACTCAGGGAGGAACCCCTGTGGCTTGCAAATGGGTAAAGCCACCAGGGCCGCCCAGGGGATTTGATTTTGACGTGACCAAGACCGAACAAATCTTCGACCTCCTGCTCAAGGAGAAACAGGTTGACGGTTCCTCGAAGGTCTCAAGTTCCCCACGGCGAAAGAGCTAAACGGAAAGCCGTACTGCAAATTCCACAACTCGCTTTCCCATGCCACCAACGACCGCCGGGTGTGGCGTCGGCACATCCAAGCGGCGATAGAGAAGGGCGGCTAATTTTCAACCAGTACGCCATGAAGGTCGACACCCAACCCTTCCCCGCCGTTAACATGGTAGGAATCACCTACCCCGAAGGTTGCCGGCCAGGCCCCTCGTTCAGCATCAACATGGTAGGGCACTGGAAACCACTGCGGCAAAGATGGAGATGAGGGCAGCTGCTCTCACAGCAAGGATACAGATGAGGCCGCTCCATGCGATCGGCTCCGTCGTGATGGCAAGCGCTATGTCACAGAGGGAGAGGTGAAGAATATAAGATATCGGCGACCCTCTCTCGATCACCTCCTCAACAAATATGTTAATCGGTATGGTCAACGCCGGCGACCCTATTACGGTGATAGAGAAGATCGTTTGGCTAGAGAAGCCGGAAGATATCGTCGGCGAGGATCACGATGAGGAGGAGCGTGAGCGCTATGCCACGGAAGCATCAAGGGAGCAAGACGACAACGCCGGGCATTGGGACTGCCCCTTCTTCGGACACTCGCTGGGATTCGAGGAATGAGCCGATTGCCCACAATCGGCAATTGCCTGAATGCAATCGAGAAAGAAGGAGGCAGCCAACGTGTCTGTGTTCGAGCGCTTAGGGCCTCTCCCACCACGAAGCAAACGCGCTGAGTCACCTCGTTGGGCAGATCTTGAAGATTCAGAAGACGAGGGAGAAGTGGAAGAAGACAGGTACCACCGGCCAAGGTGGTGCCTCGACGGACTCAGCCGTTCCCGAAGCGCAGGGTTCAGCTATTGCGGGGCCCGGAGGAAGCCGAAAGGTTGTACCTGCATACGCTAAGAAAGGCACGGCCTGATCCGGCTGCAAAGGTTCAGCGAACCCTGGATGAAGAGGGTCGTCCACGGAAAATGGAGTGGCGCCTAAACGGAGGAAAGCCGATGATGAGACATCGGGCTGGCACAAACATGGTACTCGTCTTGCCGACGGAGCGTAGTGCTCCACAACTCTACGGAGCACACAAGGTGGACGACGACGGGCGCATCAAGTCAGAGGTTGGGTTGGTTTCATCCAGCCTGACCAAGTAGCAAGATCAAACCAATGGGCAAACCAGGAGAGGCTGATCCTTGTGATCGGCCCCAAAAAATTTACGAAGGGAACTTACAAAACCTTCAACGAACAAGCAACGTGGAGGCCGATTCCAGCAATCGGCCAAAATTATCCTCACCTACCTCTCTGCTCGGGTTCAACATGTTATCCAACAGAGCCGATACCATCAATTTTCTTGACAGAATCGGCTCGGGGGGGCACCCAGGTATATGGAAATATGAGGGTATACAACAGAAGCATCTCATCTTTTGTTGACGGGTATTGAGATATGGGGACCGATGCACAGGTCGGCTGTAAAAAAATAAAAAAAAAAGAGTTGAAAATTCGAAAAGTGAAAATTTTCGAGGCACAGCCGATGCAGCAGACATCGACTTAAGGACATGAAAGCCGATGCAGGGCCATCGACTCAAGGGAAATTTCTTCAAGGACAATGTCAGGATGCGTAGCCATCGACTCGGTTGTGCGAGGATTATCCAATCTGTGGGGTTAGTACGAGCTGGAACGGAAGATTATCGGACTGTCGAGAGGAAGAAAGAGGATCGGGTCGTGGCACATTCTCGCCTCGAGTAAGGACTCGGGGGCAGCTCACCTTGAAAGCTTCCCGCTCGGAGAGGCCGATTTGTGTTCAAATCGGCTGACGCTACATAAGGAATTTCCCCGCACACAATCGGGCCCAGGTCTACACGGTTCATGCGCGTATTCCTCGTCTACGCTTTACCTTGGCCGAGACTCGGGGGCAACAAGCCCGGAAGATGCCCTCCTGTTCTTGGGAGCCGATCGGGGTTACCTCGGCTGCGGCCGCATCATGGCCGTCTCGGGCGAGGAACCGGGAAGGAAAAGCCAACGCCTAGTACAGGGCTTGGACCGTGCCGTTGCTCGCAAGAAAGGAAAGAAGTCCGACGCGTTGTCGTCGGTCTTAGCATGGCAAACGGAGGGAATGAAATTGGAGCGATTAAAGGATAAATGGAAAGAACAATTTCATTAATTCCAAGGAGCGGCTTTACAAGAAAGAGCCGATGGCTCTCAAAAGAGGGATCCGGTGCCTAGTGCACTGCTACTACTAGTCCTATACTACTAGTCGTCGCTGTCCTCGTCATCGCCGCCGTCGACGTCGTCGGCGCTGCTCCCGAGGAGCTCTTCGTCGTCGCTGCCCCAGCCCTTGGCCGGAGCCTCTTCCTCCTCGTCATCATCATCATCCTCGGCCGTCCGCCCAGGAGCGGAAGCGCTTGGTCGGCGGGTACCCGATGGAGGAGGAGGAGTCGTCCTCCTCCTCTTCCTCTTCGTCATCATCCTCGTCCTCGCTGTCCGCCCACATGCGGGGGCGCTTCTTCGGCGGGAGCTGGGCAGAAGGAGAGGCTTTGGCCTTCGCTGCTTCTCCTTCTTTTTTCTCCTTGTCGGAGGAGAAGGGATTCACTGCGGGGTGGAGACTGCCTTCGGTCTTCTTCTTCGGCGAAGATTGGGGGAAGAGTTTTGAGAAGGAAGAGGAAGAGGAAGACATTGCTACAGGAAGAGGGGGTTTTTTGGTGCCGATAGCAGGGATGGAATAGAGGATATGAGAGAGAGCTAACCAGTCGGCGCGGTTAAATAATGATGAATCTGGCGAAGGATTAATGCCATTACAACTTCCAAGGGATCGATGCTAAAGCTGTCAGGATTTTTAGAGAAGCTGAGAAGACAGGGCATAATGATGACGGATGCTGTAACGGCTCTGCTCTCTACGACGTGCCCTCTCGAAGGGAAAGCATAATGATTTTGGAAATGTTATTTCCAAAACCAGGGGGGCATGTGTTATCACCGGATTTTAGACGAATCCAGAGGTGGGCCGGGCTTGGAAGATTACCTGTGGAAGGATTCTAAGGCGGCCTGGCACGAAGGGTCGTGGGCTGAATTGCCCGTGTATCTTTACTTAGTAGTTTATTATAAGAGATAGAATCTTAGTCGTGCACGGTTTAGTGCACGCCCGCATTAGAAAGTCCGCTGGACTATAAATATGTACCTAGGGTTTATGGAATAAACAACAACTCACGTTCAACCCCAAAAACAAACCAATCTCGGCGCATCGCCAACTCCTTCGTCTCGAGGGTTTCTATCAGGTAGCGACATGCTGCCTAGATCGCATCTTGCGATCTAGGCAGCACAAGCCCCACGTTGTTCATGCGTTGCTCGTACTCGAAGCGCTTTTGATGGCGAGCAACGTAGTTATCATTAGATGTGTTAGGGTTAGCATTGTTCTTCGTTTAAGCATGCTTACGTAGTGCAACCCTTGCATATCTAGCCGTCCTCACGCCTATCTCAGGTGTGGGGGCGGCACCCGCTTGATCATTATTTAGTAGATCTGATCCGTTACGATTGCTCCTTGTTCTACAAGGATTAGTTTAATATCTGCAATAGTTTGGCCTTACAAAGGGGGAGGATCTGTGGCACGTAGGGTGGCGTTCGCAAGTCCTAAACGGGATGTTCCTAGGATCAACTTCATGTTGGTTTTTGGCCTTGTTTAGGATCGGCTTACGAGCACCGTGCGTGGCCATCTGGCCCAAACTGGAGTAGGATGATCCGATTATGTGGTGAAAACCCTAAATCGTCGTAGATCTCATTAGCTTCATCTTGATCAAGCAGGACCACCAAGTATTCGTACACCCCGTACGGATCATGGGTGGATCGGCTCTTTGAGCCGATTCACGGGATAACCCGAGAGCCGATCGAGGCTCGTATTTAACGTTTACATGTATGCCCTGCAGGAAACTAAGCGAGGCAATCTCATCACCTTCCCGACCAGGTATAGGTCAGGTGGCACGCCCTTGCACTTCGCAACGCCGCGTGTGACCGAGAAGAGCATTGCGGGCCGTCGCTCGGAGGGGTCTCAGCCAGCCGCAGCTCTAGGCTCCCCCCGGCTCTACAGTGTTGACAAGGCCGCTGCCCGCCGGTGGGTTTTGGCAGTCAACACCTTCTTGGTGTCTATCGCGGCCTTGAACGATGTCTTCTGTTCGGAGATCTTCTTCTTGGTGGTATGCATCTCTTTCGGATCCACCGCGGCCCTGTAGCCTTGCAGCTCCTCACCAGATATGACGGATTCTGCAAAGGTGGCTTCGCCCTCCTCGCAGCCTCGAGCTTTCTTGTAGTCTCCGGATACGGTGATCATACCGTTAGGACCCGGAATCTTGAGCTTGTTGTAGATGTAGCATGCCCTTGCGTGGAACTTGTGGTAGGTGGGCTTGCCGAAAATTAGATGGTAGGAGCTTTTGAAAGGCACAACTTCAAACGTGATCATCTCTGAAAGTATGTTATTGTCATCCGCACTAACACTTGTTCATTTTGGCTTGCAGCGCTACCCGATGCATCGTGAGTACGTCGGGACCTCGATCACGAACTATGCTCAGATGAAGACGATCTTCACGCCCCATTTTATCTGCAAGGCACAACTGTACCAACCTAACTTGATGGTTAGGGCAATCAACTCCATTGCAGATAACAAAGAAGAGTATGCCGAGTACCGTCGGTTGCAGCCAGCGGAGAGAGCGGCCTAGCTTAGGACCTGACTACGCAACCAGTTTCCTGCTTAGTGCTTCATGATATGTTGATTTTGGAAGGTGCTCTCGTATCCTCCCATTAGCTAGGACTTGCTTCAACCTGATCCCTGGTCTGTAATGATGAACTTGTTTGAGGTGGTATATACTAACCCCTCATGTGGATGAACATGTGATGCATCATGAAATATAGTTGCTTTACTCGTGATGCATCGTCCAGTAGGGTAACTACTTGCTGTGTATTACTAGCAATTTTTGATGAACTGAATGTAGCTGAATGTGTTGTTGTTAGTAGCAGTATTAGGTAATCTCACCACTCAAAGGTAAGCGGGTACCACAACACGCTCATGTCTGCAATTAAACAAGGTGTGTGTGTTGCACGACCAGAACAGAAAGACACCCAAACAATGGGGGCAGATTTTCCTTTTCAGTGCAGAAAATACCTTCGCGGGCAACTAAACGACATATCTTTTATGGCCCATGGCTCGTTTACAACGCGCAGTACTCCCATCTCTCTGCCAGTGAGCTCCAAATCAAACCGAGGCTACCAAACAGGCCCTATGTTTTGCCGCACTCGCCCTGAAATAATGTCATTAGGGTAAGTTGACAGGCACCACACTATGTTTTCCGCCACACCAAAATATGTAGTTCGTCTGCCGCTGTGTTGTTGTGGTACGTGTTTTAATTTTCAAGTGAGCTTGGCCCTGTGGTGAGAATGGATGTAGCCCGGCGGTGTTGGTCCTTGAGTGGGTTTGACATGTTTGTATTGGTTTCCGCCTAATTTCAACTAATTAGCGGAGCAAGTTATCTTTAGTTAATGAAACAAACATGGTTTTTGTCTCGGTTTCAAAAGTGAACAGGTGCGTAAATCTGGTACAGGAAATTATTGAATACAAGAAACACTTACAGCATGTTAGGTTGGGGGTAAATCAGACTAGGTAACGTGACGTCGACAACCAGACGCCTGTGGTGACTTCGTTAATCTCAAAATCCGCTGGATCAGTTCTTTCATGGAGTCTCTCAGAGATGCTCATATGAGTAGGTTGTGCATGTATGTACTTATAGGAGTGAGTGTGCGCAAGGTATGCATATGTGTATTTATAGGGGTGAGTGTGCGCGCGTATATATGAGCGTCTTTGATTGTACTGTGTTCCAAAAAAAAAAAACTAGGAGTGAATAAAAGGAAACGAGACTTACATGTCACTGTTTGTTTGGGAGGTCCCCCATGTAATTCAACCAGGGAAAGCGAATTGCCGATTCTTTTCCGTTCAGTTTCACACACACCGCAATTGATGGCAACAGAATTTCCTCCCAAAACCCACAAAGCAAGGGAAACTAGCTGCCTCCTAAGACTGCTCATAGTGAGAGTAACTTAGGTAGTAACATCACACATTTCAAGGTATTTTGGTGACATGGCATAACAATAAATGAAGAAAGAGAGGGAAGTGGTAACTAGCTATGCTACCATAACATCACACACCCCAAGATAAAATGAGTCTACAAACTAATAAATGAGACTTTGCATGATACCATCTCTAAGTTACTTTCCACTATGAAGATAGTAACATGAACTAGTAACTTATGCATGACACCACCTTATGTTACTCCCCACTATGAGCAGTCTAAACAGCCACTCCTAATTTCCATCCCCACACCAATCAAGGGAATGGGACTACAAATCAACTTCCATGTCTAATCCTCTAGCGAACTCCCATCAATAAACTCTCATTCCCCCTCATCGGGCGATATGCCTGATGAGCAATCCAAACCAACAAACAATACATAATTGTTAAAAAAAAACTCTCATTCCCCCTCCCTAGGTTTGCCGAACACGCTGATTGGCCGGCCATGGTGCCAGAGCGGAGAGAAGATCCCTCCACTTCCAAGCTTGTCTTTCCTTGATTGCCAACTTAACAAAAAAAAAATTTAATAAAATTGTTGTTGCGCTATTCAACAATGTACAACAACATCCAAAAAAGAATAATATCACGATCGCTCGCTGCTCGACTCTCAGGTCAAAATACCACTGTTGAACAACTATTGCGGAAAATTATCTGCGCAGCTGACTTGCAGACCCTGTCCCTAAGTTGCTTGACTATTGCTGCTTGCTCATCTTTGTCCCGTGGAAACAAGCCTCCTATCGGAGGAGGCAGCATGGCCAATGCATTGCAATCCTTGCATGCCTCTTCATCTTCAGTGATAAGAACTGTCTTCAAGTTCGGAGCTCGATCCATCACAGAACTTATAAACGAAATATGGTGATCTAGACCGGGCCTGAAGTTATCAAACTGGAGCTCTTTTAGTTTCCACTTATTAGAGCTCCTGAACCCGGGCATCTCCCATGAAGGTTTCACTCTTTTATCACCATAAGTTTCTAATCTGTCCTCGTCAGCCTCGTCGCACGCATGCTCATAGACCTGCGTGGCATAGGAAATCCTGCTTATATATAGGGTTTTGTAGAATCCCAAACACAATTCAATTAGATAGGCTATTCTAAATTCTATCAGGCGATGAAACCAACCCATGGACACCACTACCACCTTAAGTAAACACAATGGTGGTGGTGTTCTTAAATTTAGACCGGTAAAGGCTTACGTGCCTCAATATCAAATATCTCAACAGATGGAGCAGCTTCAAGAAGGTTTATCATCCATAAAAGCTCAAATTCAACATATATTCCATTAATAGACAACTTCCTTAGATTGCTGAATACAGAGCAGAGTTGATTTCCTTCTGGTTTTATCCAAACCTGATGAACACATAAGCAAAGAAGAATAAGAATGAAACAATATGCATATATAGAGTAAACTTATCTGCTCACCAAACTAATCATTACCTCCTTTCTGACGATTATTACACATAAAATTACGAAATTAAATATTTTCGTCAAACTTGAAACAGCTAGAAGACCAGTATTTCTATCTTAATTATGATTAAACTAGTGCAACTTTAAAATTCATACTGGTTTCTATTCTGAATTTTAGAAGCACTCATATCCCATAATATAGCAACTACTCTCTCCGCCCCATAATATAAAACGTTATCAAACCAATATATATTGGTTGCTCTGGTTAAAATAGCCGGCTATAGCCGATAGCCGCGAATTTTTTTGAAGCTATGAAAGGCTATAGCCGGGCTATAGCGGGCTATAGCCATAAAGCCGATTTGCTAAATAATGAAAAAAATTGGGTAGCATATAGTCATATATATCTCAATAATTCACAAATTAATAATATAATAACATCTTCACATACGAGATACACATAATAGTTCACACATAGTTAAATACATAGTTTTGTCCAAATATTATAACATCATTACATAGTTTAGGACATAGTTATGCTTGCCGCTCGGCTTGGTGGCTATTTCGCCAAGTAAACGGGCCGGTCGGCTGAAATTTTGGGTCCAAAATTTTGAGCCCATTGAGCGGAAAGTTAGCGGCTATGCGGCTAAATTAAGGCTAAATAGCCTTAGCCGGGCTATTAGCGGCTATTTCTGTTTTAGCCTCTAAAGCCTCTAGCTATAGCCGCAGGCCTCGCGAAAGGCTATAGCTGGGCTATAGCCGGCTATTTCAAACAGAGATTGGTTGTAATAACATCTTATTTTATGGGACGGAGGGAGTACCTACTAAAATCAGAAACATATGTCGGTGCATTAAAAAAGATGAAATCACCTTTTCTCCCTGGAAGTGTAAGTTCAGAGTATGTATGTTGGCACCATGCAGAACCTCCCTCAAACTGAAGGCTCCTTGATGAAGAGTCGCATCATTTAGAAGGAGCAATTCCTTAAGAGCAGGAACTGAACCAAACCGCAAGGGAGGACTGGAAGAAAACCAAATATCCCAATGGAGCCTCTCTAGTTTTGGAAGGTATAGCACCTCAATGCTCTCCAATCCGGAAGCGTAGATTTCCAGAGATCTAAGGTCTGAATTCGGCGCATTTATCTGCCATACTGAACGTTCCCCAGCTTCACACTCGTGCATGCTTAAGTGCTGCAGTTGCCCGCAGCAGTCAAATAGGAAGTGATGTATATCCCATTCAGTGAAATCCACATCATGCAGATGGAGCCTAGTGAGGCAACGAAGCACGTTAGGATAGGCCCTGAAAAACCTTTCGACCCTCTGAGCCTGGAGGAAAAGATCCTCATATCTGCATGCTATAGGCTCCTTATGATCAATGTCAAGGTCCAGCTCTTTTACCATCTCTCTGTCAATGGCATCGCTAACTAACAGCCCAAGGTCACACGGTAGATTGCTGGTCATTAAGATCTTAAGGGATATTCTTTTGATGGTGCATTCGCTGCGGCAGTCACCCAGCAAACTCCTAGTGGCTCTGGTTAGAGATGTCATTGCTCGACCTATTAGCTGTGGCTTAATGGGATCAGGCAATGGGGAAGGCAAAAAATCCCTGACATCGAGGTTGATCTTGGGGAGTAACCAAGGCAAGTACCTCCACCGCTTTGAGAGTGCACTTGTCCTTGCTGCCGTCGCAATGTCGACTCTTCGCAAGATAGACAATAAAATGTCATCACTCAGCGCTGTGAGCCTATCATCCTGCAACAGAAAGAAAGTAACGAACAGACCAGCAATTATGCAGTTAGTGGGTGCTTGAAAGATGGTGGGCAACGAAAAAAAAATCAGGGATCGCTGCATCTTCTCTAGCAAGAGCATGTCACATTACAAAAAACAAAAACAAAAACAAAAACAAAAAAAACAAAAAAAAAACTGAACCGGGATAGTTTGAACAGAGTAGTGCAGAGTAAATCAAAAAATCAAAGATGCGAGGGGCGCGAAGAAACTTAGGTGGCTGGGGCACATTATTCGAGCCGATGGATGATAATCTGGTGAACCTTGAACGTTTTGATTTCATGATTAATGGAATCATGGGGCGACCCCTGTTAGAAAAACAGGTAACTTGGAATATATCTAAGAGCATGTCTAACAGGCCCCGTATAACCCGCCCACCCCGTAAAATTCCGGCGGTATACGGGGCAGGCGCGATACGGGCCGTCTAGCAGGCCCCGTATTCGGGCCGGCCCATTTCGGCGGAATACGGGGCCCAGGAAATCGGCCCCGTCGCCCCCTACTTATACTGGGCGCAGGTGCGAGTGAGGGGTTAACCCCTCACTCGCAACCCTAGCTCCGCCGTGCGCCGCCGCCTCCGTAGTTAGCTCCGGCGAGCAATTCCTCACTCCCCCGTGCCGCATTCCACCCCAGCTCCGGCATGTACGCTCGCGGCCGCAGTACCGCCTCGCCGGCGAGCGGATCGAAGCGATCCCGCTCGCCGGATACCGTGGAGGAGGCGTGGCGGCTAAAGTGCAAGCGCTCCGCCCAGGGGAGCCGCCGTGCGGCGTGCCGGATTCGCTCCGGGAGTTCGCCGCGGGTGGGCGGTGGTACCGAGAAGACCCGTCGCTCAAGCCGATGAGCGGCGTCGCCTTCGAGAAGTGGCGCGCCGACTGGGAGCGTGACCGCGCGTCGAAGGCGGCATGGGCGGCGCGCATCGGCAGCACCAGCGGCGGAGGAAGCGGAGGAGATCCGCGAGCCGGCGAGGAGGAAGCGGAGGCGGCAGAGGAGGAGGCGGCCTTCCGGCGTGCGGTGGCCGAATCCGAGAAGGATGCCGCCGAGAAGGCGCGGGCGGAGGCAGAGGAGGAGGCGGCGGCCATCGCTGCCGTCCGGGACTTCGAGGCGGCGGAGGCGCAGGAGGCGGCGGCCGCCATCGCGTTCATCCCATTCGTCATCCTTGACGAATAGATGTAGGATAGATCCGTAGTATGATCGCAATGTATGTATGATCCGTAGTATGATCAATGAAGATGAACTTCCCGGGGTTTTAATTTTTGAAAATACGGGGCGAAATACGGGGTCTGCTAGACGAAATGGCTCTTCCGTTAGCAATTTTTCGATACGGGGCGAAATACGAGCGTTATACGGGGCATAGGAATACGGGGCCTGTTAGACTAAGGTCGCCAAAAACATGGTGCTCGTGCTCGTCCCTTATTTGCCACAGGGGAGCGGATGTAGACAACCAAAACTTGTGGATTTAGTTGGGTTTCAGTAACCGCAGGTGGAGTGGGGACGGCGGCGGCGTGCTGTGAGCGTGAGGGGTTGTTGATGACAGCTAAGGTACGGTACAGTACTGCGGCAGCTCTAGGGCACAGCAGCGATGTTTCGGACCGGAGCTTGGGTATAGGCCTCGCCAAGAGAGGGTGGCCGAATTGCGGTGTGTGTCTCCTTTGCAAGCATGCTCCGGAGTCGGTTCATCATCTTTTTGTCCATTGTAGATTCTCCATAAGGCTCTGGGGCCTTATCAAAGATTAGCTCGGGTTTGATTTTGTTGACCCTTTCGCTTGGACGACGCGCTCCATCCATGAATGTTGGACCATTATGACAAGGCGAAAAGACTTGGCCTCCATCACCCTTCTCATTTCTTGGGAAATTTAGAATGAGCGCAATGCCTATGTTTTCCGCAATAAACATGCCCCGTCCTCGGTCCTCCTTGCCAAGATCAAGCATGAGGCGAGGCTTTAGGTGATTGCGGCCGCTAAGCTTATGCGTAATTTTGTGCTGGGAGAATAGAAATCTTGTTGTATTTTTGAACTTTTACTCTCTTGTTGTATTTTAATTCTATCATATAAGGGATGGCTGCATCATCTCTAGCAAGAGCATGTACCATTACTTTTTTTTTCTGAGCCACGGGATAGTTTGAACAGGGTAGTGCAGAGTAAATCAAAAAATCGAAGATGCGAGGGGGGGGGGGGGGGGAGAAGCTTACCTGGCCACGCACATTGTTCGAAGCGATGGATGATAATCTGGTGAACCTTGCTCGTTTTGATTTCATGATTAATGGAATCGTGGGGCGACCCCTGTAAGAAAAACAGGTAACCTCGAAATCTATCTAAGGTCGCCAAAACACTGGTGCTCGTCCCTTATTTGCTACAGGGGAGCGGATGTAGACAACCAAAACGTGTGGAGCTAGATGGGTTTCAGTAACCGCGGGTGGAGTGGAGACGGCGGCGGCGCGCGTGAGCTCTAGGGCACAGCGGCGGTCTTTCAGATCGGAGCTTGGGTATAGGTCAGAAGAGGAAGAGAAAAAGACCCCGACGGTGGAGGAGATGGTTCAGAATTTCTCTATTTTCTTGGACTATATACTAATGGAAAAAAAGTTAAACTTATGGAGTTTGTAACTTTTGTTCAGAAAATTGTCCGGCAACCTATGCCGCCGAGTCGGTCCAAAGGGAGTGACTAGAGTGTAGTCAAAGTAATCGTGTAGTCCCCTCCGTTCCTCCACGAAACATGTGTTGAAGGTTTGTTAAAATTTAAATGTATCTAGACATTAAACCTTCGACAAATGTTGTGGGACAGAGGAAGTAGAATCAATCATAGATGTAGAAAAGTAAAACAACGTGAGAAAACTTGTACCTTAAGAGCAAGCGAGGAGCCGTTTTTCGCTTTTACGACGCACTATCTAGGGACGTGAACGGTTGTTGCCAATCTTAATGCCCAAAAAATTATGCTAAAATTTTAGTGATTTCTATAAGCTAAATTTAGGGCACAACAAACACTAACTCTTAATTTTAACACTAATTTTTAACCGTGAACTAACATTGAAACACTCAAATTTATTCTAAGCTAAACCTAACCCTAATCGATGTCGGCATCTTTCTCGTGTGTCAAGAAGGTGTCGAGCCAGCGGTTGTCATTGTCGGGGATGGTCGGCGGTCGCAGCTCCATGAGGAGGTACTGCTCGTCGGAGAAGGCCTTTGTCGCCCTCGCCGCCGTCCGCTCCGCCTTCTTCTCCACCCAATAATTATATCGTACTCGACGTCTTAGGGATGTTGTCACCTCCAATCCGCCATGCGGCAATTGTTCGCCTCCACGACTAGCAGCTGCTGCTGCAACGCCCTTGCGTGGCGGAGCTCGTCCTTTGCTGAAATAAGGTGCAACGGTGGCGCGAGTATCTCCCTTGTCTCGCGGTTGAGGTTTTCGGGGAAGTTTAATAAGCGGTGCGGCCATCCGAACCGCCGCGCAGCAACATCGTAGGCACTCGCCGATTCATGGCGGGTGTCGAAGGTCCCCAGCCAGCACCGCTGCCCTCCTGCGGATATTTTCGCCGCATAGTTGCCGGCGGGGCGCTCCCGGACTTTGAAGAAGCCAACGGAGTTGCGGGGGCGGCGGGGTACCATTGGCGGCAACGCAAGTCGCAGGAGGCGGGGAAAATTCAGATCTATGGTGGAGAGCAGCGGGGGAGGGCGACAGCGACAGCTATTTGGCAGGAGCAGCGGGGGAGGGCGATTTTCAGGGTGGTTGGGAAGCGGTGGAGAGAGGCTGAAGTTTGCGTTGCGCCGTATATAGCACGCCCTAGGGGTTTCTTGGGTGTGTCGTAAAAAAAATTGGGCCAGGCCGTAGTTTGTGGCGTTTGCTGGATTGTGGTCACGCCTAAAAGAATGGTTTTATGGTCACGACCGTAGTTTGCGGTGTCCGTTGGAGTTGCTCTAAGAAGATCGCGTGGGCCGACGGTCTCCTCTTTGATCTTACTTCCTGTATTGCCTATTTCTAAATATACAAAAAAAATCTATGAAAAATATGGAGAAAGAGCATATATTATACATCTCCATCGTGTTGTACAAATTGCCTCGCAAACATCTCAAAGTGAGAGACATAAAAAAAACTGATATAAAGGGCTCACAAAGGGGAAAAAAGGAGTACAGTTCACTCAACATTAAGGAAAAAAGAGAGTGTAATCCACTCAACATGAGGTTGAGTACTTAATCATTAAGGATGGAAATTTTACTCATATGTATCCGCTGGGTATCCTATTCCCTATCCATATGGGTAGGGTATGGGCATATTTTTGTATCCATGGGGCTCGCCTCCGCGTCGCTCTAGCAGTTATATACCGTGCCGATGATATGATGAAAAATCTCAATGGACATGTTGCGTACCCTTCACATAGGCAGGAACTCAACTCAGTAAATACCTCTGCAGCATGATTCAATTTGAACCTAGCATGTACCAAATTCGGACCTGGTGACTTGAGTTTTAGTAGGTTAATTACGCTGTTTTTGACCAAGAGCAACTAACTGGTCATGATTCATCGGATGAACCGGCATCCATATGACTTTAAAACTCATTATATATGACCTTGGTGAACTTCCAGGTCAATAGCACCGCTCTACGCCATTGTCTGTTCCAAAAAAAAAAAACAGAAATAAAAGTTGAAATTGAGTCTCCACGTGAGTCCCTCGACTCCCCTAAACGGGGGCTACTGATGTGGTAACACCTAAATGCCCCCCATATTAGTATAATTGGTGTCACTCAATCAAAGCCGGCCCCATGAAGATCTCATCGGAGAATCAAGAGTTGGGCCGCACAAGGCATCCGATGACCCATAGACTCAACATGTGTAGGAAGAACAAAACTCCTAAAGGAAAGCTTGAACCATTGTAACCTACATGGACTCGATAACCTGAGACTTGGCTTCATCTATAAAAAACCAGGAGTGGCCGCCTGGAGAGAGAGAGAGACAAGAAAGACGCGCATCAAACCCTAGCTACGCTAGATCATCACCACTTTCGCCTCTACGACGACTCTCCATGTAATCATCATCATAATACAAAGCAGACAAGCAACACGTAGGGTTTCTCCATTGGAGACCTGAAGCTGGGTAAAACTTTGTTTGTCCCCTGTGTGTTGTGCTTGTACGCCATCTAAATCACCATCACACTTCTTCCCCAAAATCCAAGTTCGTCAAGTATGGGCATTGCCATGATTACCCCACGTCATCCCCGTGTGCTTCATTTGAAATGCCTTGAAACACTCAAGTATACAATTAGTCCACTAATTATGTTTTCATCAACACCAAACCACGTAGGGCTTAGAAGAACATGCCTTATCAAATCTAAATCTATTCAACACCTTCTGGGTGTAGACAACCTGGTGCACTAGAATCCCATCATGGGAATGTTAAAGTTGCGAGGTGTGCTTCGGTGCGCACTCTGTGCAAACTCGCGACTCATCGCCGAAGGGGTACGGTGGTCCCGATTTTGTTTTTTCTTGTGCTGCCCGCCGAAACCCATATCCAAGCCCAGTACAAGGCTCGTATGGGTATACAGGGCCTAGGCGTATCTATACGGACGACCCCACGTGGGTGGGTCCCACGTGCTAAGCTAATCACCGTGATTAGCTCCCATTGCATGCATCGTTTTCATCGGCCCTGGAGATCTGATCGAGCTGTTCCACGCCATCGCTAGGTAAAACGCAAGCGGTTGTTGCCGGCCCGGCCATCGGCGGTTGTTGCCGGCACGTCCGTCGCCGCCGGTGGTTGTTTCGCATCTCGACGCCGCCCCCGCAGATCGACGACCTTGGAAAGGAGCGCCACCGGCTCAACATCTTCCCCGCTAGGGTTTAAAATGAGAGGTACCCATGACTTCATCTTCTAGCATAGTAAGAGGACGCAATTCTGCCGGTTTTTCAATTCTAATTATGGTCCAATACTACAGAATATGGAGAACTCTATATCTGGTATGATTGAGGAACAAAAAGAGTACGTCGGCTATAATTCCGATGACTCTGAAATGGAGGAAAATTTGCAGCACGAAGCCGGCTGGAGCGAAGACGAGTTTGATGTGAGCCACATTACTATATATTCTTGGTGCACTATTTTTCATTTCGATTACCAGCAGTCTAGCATCATCAAATAATATATGGTTCCTCCTTCATAATTTATGCAGATTGCGTACGATGAATTTGATAATGATGACAACCATGGTAAACACACAGACGATCAAAATGATGAGAACCATGGTGAACACACAGACAGTCTAAATACTAGTGAGATATGTGTAGTGACTCATAAGATGACATAAAATGATGCATGAAATGATGGCAACTATAAAATTTACGGTTACTAAATTTCGCGATGCATTAATAAATTTCAGGCACAATTTGACACGCAGCTTGAGTACGACTATTACGGTGAATCTAACTAGGACACGGGCCATACTGATGATGTGGAAGGTGCATCAGTTCCTGAGGATTCTGTTGACATGAGCCAGGTTGTTATCTCTTTTTTATCAGTCTCATATAGCTGGAACACATAAATTTATAGTTTTAATTAATGCGTACGTTTTATACTTGCAGGCGACGCCAAGCGCTAGTCAGCCTGAGAAAACACAGAAATGTAGCAATGGCAATGAATATCCTGATAATAATCGGGGTTTATACTGGATGATAAAAGAGATGACTTTTATTTACGAGCAGACAGCATTTTCTTTCTACAACAGATATGCTAAAGATTATGGGTTCAGCGTCCGGCTGGACCAGGTTAAGCGGTTTGATGATGGAGTAATTCGGCTAAGGCGTTTTGTGTGTTCCAGAGAAGGCAGACGTCCCAAAAAGCAACTGACCACGGAAGGCCGCGTATATAGGCTCAGACCTGAGTCTCGCTGCGGCTGCAAGGCACGTTTGGTGGTGAAGTTTGATGGAAGAACTGGTTTCTGGGTTGTTGAAGATTTTCGAGACAAACATAACCATGACCCAGCTGAACCATGTCAGACTCCGTTTCTTCGGTCCCATAGGACGATCAACGACGCGCAGAGATCTGAGATATTATCACTGGGATCCATGGGGGTCAGGAAGCACCTCATTATGAGAAAATTCATTGCAGGCTCCGGTTCATTTGCCGGTGTTGGATTCATAAGAAAGGATTTGTACAACATGTGCTCTAGGGAGAGGAGGAGGCTGCTTTTTGACGGTGACGCTACCACAGCCATCCGCATTATGGCAAAGAGGAAAAAGAGGGACCCTGAATTTTTCTATGAATAAGACGTTGATGACAAAGGCCGTCTGAAGCACATCTTCTGGTGTGATTCCCGATCACGTAGGGATTACCGGGACTACGGAGATGTGCTGGTGTTTGATAGCACATACAAGATGAATAAATATAAGATGCCATTTGTTCCTTTTGTGGGCTTGAACAACCACCGTAGGACAACGGTTTTTGGGTGTGCCATCCTTTCAAGCGAGAATGAACAAACATATGTTTGGCTTCTAAAGACTTTCCTCAAAGCGATGTGTCAACAGAAGCCAAAGCAAGTAATCACGGATGCAGATGCCGCGATGATCGGCGCAATCGGCGAAGTATTTTCTCGGTGTGTCGCATCGCATCTGCAGCTTCCACATTGAAAAAAATATGGAGATGCATCTACCTAACAAGTCACTGAACGAGTTTAGGACTCTTCTGTATTACACCACCTCAGAGCAAGTATTTGAGGAGCGATGGCATGCATTTTACAGAAAATGGCAATCCCCAAAAACCAGAACATGGATGAAGAGGATGTACAACAAGAGGAAACTTTGGGCTGCAGCGTATCTCTCTGAAGGATTCTGGCTGGGTATGAAAAGTAACCAGCGGAGTGAAAGTTTAAACTCTTGTCTGCACCTGCACCTAGATGGGGAAATGACAATTGTTGATATGATTATGCACTACGACAACGCAATTGTCCATCTCCGTGAGAACGAAGCCCACGACGACTGCACGGCTTCACAGACTACACCAGTGCCAATTACTAATTTCAGAGAACTAGAGGTTGCTGCTGCAAAAATCTTCACTCCTGTTGTGTTCTATATTATTCAAGGTGAGCTTTCAAAGATTGGCGGCATAGAGATCTTAGAAAAAATGCAGGCAGGAGACTCAAACATCTTCATTGTGGCATGGAGGAATCATGTAAGGACCAGGTTCTACGTGGAATATAGACCCAATGAGGCAGAAATTATAAGGTGCAGCTGTCAAAGGATAATTCGAAAGGGGATCCCTTGCAAGCACATACTGCATGTGCTGCATTTCTTGAAATTTACTGAAATTCCACAATGTTGTGCTCTACGACGATTCACAAAAAATGCCAGGTTAGGGTTGCCAGCTAGACGCACCAGCGACATGTTTGGGTGGGTTTGGTCTGGGGCAGAGGAGCGGATGAAATACAGCATGAAGAATAATATTAAGGTATCACAGGCTATGCATATTGCATTAAACAATTCAGAAGAATATGATCTACTGAACAGTACCATTGATGGCATAATTTCTAGAAGAGAGGGGTATGCTAAAGGTAAAGCATATGGTCCCCTTAGGTCGGTGCATGAAAATGAAGATGCTAGTGGACCATGCGATATTGTTATTGGTGATCCTTTGAAAGTGTCCACTAAGGGTGCACCTAGGCAAGAAGCGCGGAAATCTCCGATGACTAAAAATGGAAGACCACTAGGACACAAGGAACGCAGGGTGCAGGTGTGCGGGGCATGCCAAGAAGAAGGGCATAACAGAAGAAACCCAATATGCATATTTCATCCGAAGTAAGTTTTTCTGCCATTTTGTTTCATATATTTTAAAAGATTCCGATGATTTGTTGTGTAATTTTATGTCTGTGAACATGTGCAGGAATGTGTTGCAGCAGGAAGCAGGGTAGTTGTTTCATATTTATCTAAAGGGCAGTAATTATAAATGGGACGAAAATAGCTTTGTATTCGATGGAGTTGTTAATGTTTGCTACGTAGTGATGTTGTTAATTCTCTGGTGTTCTTTTGTAAAAATGGCAAAATACATTATATATTGTGAAGTAGGCATTTCCTTATGTACATCATAGCATGCATGTACAAAGATAAAATAATTGCATACTTTCGACAATGGGAAATAAAACCATTTTTACAAAATTTTGTAGATAATCATAACCGAATAAATATTGTTTACAACCAAAGACAATTATAAATTCAATATTCCATGTGTCCGGAAACCTTCTGCGGGAGCAAAACGAACAGTCACACTATAAAATTTATGTTTTCCTGGTCTTTGCTAGCAATCTCACTTTGTTTTTCACCCTGTCAAGAATGTTGTTAGGTGAAAAAACAATGTTTGCAACTGTACTTTCTCTCGATTCATCGACTCTGGCCTGCCAAAACATTATAAGGTGTTATACACATGGCTTGTTAGCATTGTTAAAATTAACCGAGTGCATGGAACATAGTATAGCCAACCTGAGAAACCGGGCAAGTCATCTGATCTCCGTCAGACGATCCACTGTTTTGACACCTTTTTCTGACGAGAACCCTATATTTCAGGGGTCTACACCACATGAACATGGACATTCACACATGCAAAACCCTAAACCCATGGCTTGGAGTGGGTGGGATGACATGGTGCACCGATGCCCACAACATGGGGTCACCCAAGGGTTGTGGGCCCACTTTGTGGCCTGGGTAGAGCCGGTTTGCACGTAAACCATGTGTGCGGGCTCCCGTGAGGTAGCTAGGCAAGGAGCACATGCTTTCTTCCATGGATGGTGATGTAAGTGGTGTTTGCATGCCATGCTGAAGCAGATCCCAAAATATGGGACTGATGGCGTGTATTTCACACGTTCGTTGGGGAACCCCAAGAGGAAGGTATGATGCGCACAGCAGCAAGTTTTCCCTCAGAAAGAAACCAAGGTTTATCGAACCAGGAGGAGCCAGGAAGTAAAACCCAATTTATTGATTCGACACAAGGGGAGACAAAGAATACT